>NC_058407.1:36618643-36804961 GCF_002201575.2 Neomonachus schauinslandi
AAAAAAAAAAAAGAAAAGAAAATTAAAAAAAAAAAAAAAAAGAAGGTTTGGGTCAACCAAACAATTCATGGAAACCAATGAGAATGAAAACACATTGATCCAAAACCTATGGGATACTGCAAAAGGGGTCCTAAGGGGGAAATACATAGCCATCCAAGCCTCACTCAAAAAAGTAGAAAAATCCCAAATTCACCAACTAACTTACACATTAGAGAACTAGAGAAAAGGCAACAAACGATGCCTAAGCCATGCATTAGAAGAGAAATAATTAAGATTAGAGCAGAGATCAATGAATTAGAAACCAGAAACACAGTAGATCAGATCAACGAAACTAGAAGCTAGTTCTTTGAAAGAATTATTAAGATCGACAAACCACTGGCCAGAGTTATCCAAAAGAAAAGAGAAAGGACCCAAATTAATAAAATTATAAATGAAAGGGGAGAGATCATGACTAACACCAAGGAAATAGAAACAATTATTAGAAATTATTATCAACAACTCTATGCCAAAAAATTGAACAAACTGGAAGAAATGGATGCCTTCCTGGAAACCTATAAACTACCAAGACTGAAACAGGAAGAAATTGACAACCAGTAATGAGATTGAAGCAGTGTTTAAAAACTTCCCAAAAAGCAAGAGTCCAGGGCCTGATGCATTCCTAGGGAATTCTACCAAACATTCAAAGAAGAAATAATACCTATTCTTCTGAAGCTGTTTCAAAAAGTAGAAACAGAAGGAAAGCTTCCAGACTCATTCTATGAGGCCAACATTACCTTAATCCCCAAACCAGGCAAAGACCCCATCAAAAAGGAGAATTTCAGACAGATATCCCTGACAAATATGGATTCCAAAATTCTCAACAAAATCCTAGCTAATAGGATCCAACAATACATTAAAAGGATCAGCCACCACGACCAAGTGGGATTTATCCCCAGGATGCAAGGGTGGTTCAACACTCGCAAATCAATCAATGTGATAGAACACATTAATAAGAGGAGCGAGAAGAACCATATGGTCCTCTCAATTGATGCAGAAAAAGCATTTGACAAAATACAGCATCCTTTCCTGATTAAAACTTCAGAGTATAGGGATAGAGGGAACATTCCTCAAGTTCATAAACTCCATCTATGAAAAACCCACAGCAAATATCATCCTCAATGGGGAAAAGCTGAGAGCCTTTCCTGTAAGATCAGGAACACGTCAAGGATGCCCACTGTCGCCACTATTGTTCAACATAGTACTAGAAGCCCTAGCAACAGCAATCAGACAACAAAAAGAAACAAAATGTATTCAAATTAGCAAAGAAGAAGTCAAACTCTCTCTCTTCGCAGATGACATGATACTTTATGTGGAAAACCCAAAAGATTCCACCCCCCAAATTACTAGAACTCATACAGCAATTCAGTAATGTGGCAGGATACAAAATCAATGCACAGAAATCAGTTGCTTTATTATATACTAACAATGCAAGTGTAGAAAGAGAAATTAGAGAAACAATTCCATTTACAATAGCATCAAAAATCGTAAGATACCTTGGAATAAACCTAACCAAAGAGGTAAAGGATCTATATTCTAAGAACTACAGAAGACTCATGAAAGAAATTGAAGAAGACGCAAAAAATTGGAAAAACATTCCATGCTCATGGATTGGAAGAATGAACATTGTTAAAATGTCTATGCTGCCCAGAGCAATCTATACCTTCAATGCCATCCCGATCAAAATTCCAATGACATTTTTCAAAGTGCTAGAACAAACAATCCTAAAATTTGTATGGAATCAGAAAAGACCCCGAATCACCAAGGAAATGTTGAAAAAGAAAAACAAAGCTGGGGCATCACATTGCCCAATTTCAAGCTGTATTACTAAGTCGTGATCACCAAGACAGTATGGCACTGTCACAAAAACAGACATACAGACCAATAGAACAGAATAGAGAGCCTGGATATGGACCCTCAACTCTATGGTCAAATAATCTTCAACAAAGCAGGAAAAAATATGCAATGGAAAAAAGACAGTCTCTTCAATAAATGGTGCTGGGAAAATTGGACAGCTATATACAGAGGAATGAAACTCGACCATTCTCTAACACTATACACAAAGATAAACTCAAAATGGATGAAAGACCTCAATGTGAGACAGGAGAGGAGATCAAAATCCTAGAGGAGAACATAGGCAGTAACTTCTTCAACATCGGCCACAGCAACTTCTTTTAACATCTCCAAAGGCAAGTGAAACAAAAACAAAAATGAACTTTTGGGACTTCATCAAGATAAAAAGCTTCTGCACAGCAAAGGAAACAGTCAACAAAACAAAGAGGCAACCCACAGAATGGGAGAAGATATTTGCAAATGACACTACAGACAAAGGGCTGATATCCATATCTATAAAGAACTTCTCAAACTCAACACCCAAAAAACAAATAAGTCCAAAAAATGGGCAGAAGACATGAACAGACACTTCTCCGAAGAAGACATACAAATGGCTAACAGACACATGAAAAAATGTTCATCATCATTAGCCATCAGGGAAATTCAAATCAAAACCATGTTGAGATACCACCTTAAACCAGTTAGAATGGCAAAAATTGACAAGGCAAGAAAGAACAAAGGTTGGGGAGATTGTGGAGAAAGGGGAACCCTCTTACACTGTTGGTGGGAATGCAAGTTGGTACAGCCACTTTGGAAAACAGTTCCTCAAAAAATTAAAAATAGAGCAACCGTATGACCCAGCAATTGCACTACTGAGTATTTACCCCAAAGACACAGATGTAGTGAAATGAAAGGCCATATGCACCCCAATGTTCATAGCAGCAATGTCCGCAATAGCCAAACTGTGGAAAGAGCCAAGATGCCCTTCAACAGATGAATGGATAAAGAAGATGTGGTCCATATATACAATGGAATATTACTCAGCCATCAGAAAAGATGAATACCCAACTTTTACATCAGCATGGGTGGGACTGGAGGAGATTATGCTAAGGGAAATAAGTCAAGCAGAGAAAGCCAATTATCATATGGTTTCACTTGTTTGTGGAACATAAGGAATAGCATGGAGGACATTAGGAGAAGGAAGGGAAAAATGAAGGGGGGGAGAACAGAGGGGGAGACGAACCATGAGAGACTATGGATTCCGAGAAACAAACTGAGGGTTTTAGAGGGGAGGGGGATTGGGGGATGGGTTAGCCTGGTGATGGGTATTAAGGAGGGCACGTATTGCATGGAGCACTGGGTGTTATATGGAAACAATGAATCATGGAACACTACATCAAAAACTAATGATGTACTGTATGGTGACATAACATAATAAAATTTAATTAAATTTAAAAAAGAGAAAGAGTTGAAGGTAGCCTCTAAATCTTTTGATACTTAAGTCCAGTTTTCTTTTCATTACTGCTATTAATTCTCTTTGGAATGTGGGCTTCATTGTTACCTCTTTTATGTATATGCGTGGTCAAATCAGCAATGGAAAATTTTTCCCATATTTGAAACAAAAGTTTAAAAAATATATTAGTATGAATTAATTGCCAAACTCATGCTAATATTTAATATTTAACCAGAGATCACTAGTTGCTACCAATTTTTAAGTTGTTATTTAAATGCTGTTTAGATATCATATTACGCTATTTTAGGTTTTTCTTTAATTCTTAGAAATAAGTAATATATTTGGATGCCCTCCAGTATCTCCCTCTGAATTAAACTACTCACTCTATAATCATGTCATTTAATCAAAAATTAACTTCCTGCCAGAGTGGCTTGTTAAGGATTTGCTAATTCTGACTTTCTTCTCTGAAACTTAATTGAACTCAGCAGTCAATAGCTCCTCTCCCCAGGTCTCAGATAACAAAATGCATTTTGGCTTTCTTTTCTTCTTCAGGTTTATCACTTTTCAAACTTGTAACTTTTTTCTTTAAAAAAAAATACATTCTTACAATGACTGAAGCAAGTGAAAAAGATAAACAAGCAACCATTAATTGACTATCCTGAGGCTTTGCTATTTTAAAATCAATTTAGGATGATTTTCAATCTCTTCTAATATGATTTTGCATTTAATTAAAATATATAACAGTCTGGAATTTTTAATACAGTCTAGCCTCTTGGGTAACTCAAAGAGGTTTGGTTTATCTTGTCTTTGTATCAGCTCTGGTCCACAGAAAGTATCCTTCCCAAGGTGATACAGGCTACCTCATAATGTATCAGAACATAGTGAACATCTCTCATGGAGATGTGAAAAGCTTTAAAAACTAAGATTGTAAATTAAAGATCTAATCTCATATTGTAGTGAGGTTTTAAGAGATGAAACTTTTGCAAAATAGTTTCTGATTTAGTATTAAGTGATTGATAATTGTCAAAGCTGGGTAATGGTACACCAGATTTACTCTACCAGTCTCTCCGTATTTGCATAGGCTTGGAATTTTCTGAAATAAAAAGCTTTGAAAAACAAAATGTGAAATGATACACGAATTGCATGGCAAGGTGAGGTGCATAATGCATAGAGAGATATTTAGTGCATAATACACAGAAAAAATATTTAGATATCCTTGTTTAGTGAAAAACAAAGCAAATGTATCTCTACTGTGATTTATTGTACACAGCTAGACTATGACTAGGAGAAAATGAGTTAAAAAACAAGTTGATATGTTAGAGTAGGGATAAATTATTTCCTTTGGTGTTTATTTTATACTATTGGTTACACAAAAATACAAATTTTAAGTGTACTTAAATTGTTTAAGTAAATCTCTTTTCATAAAGTTCAATGAAACAAAATTAAATTCAAGAAATGAAATTTAGTTCTCATCCTTATCGCCAAACAACATTTAGTGATGAAGTTTGTATCCTTACATTTAAAAATGATAACTGAGGGGCCGCCTGGGTGGCTCAGTCAGTTAAGCGGCTGCTTTCGGCTCAGGTCATGATCCCAGGACCCTGGGATCGAGCCCTGTGTTGGACTCCCTGCTGAGCGGGGAGTCTGCTTGTCCTTCTCTCTCTGCCCCTTCCCCTGCTCGTGCTCTCTCACACTCTCTCTCAAATAAATAAATAAATAAAATCTTTAAAAAAAATAAAAATGGTAACTGAGTTTTGTAGGACAAATGAGAGCAAATCCCAAAGTCTGAAAAAATGATGCTTTAATTCATGGCAAAGGAGTTTTAACCTTTTTTGGTTAAGATTATGAAGTACCACCCAGGAAAAATTGGCATATATATAACTCAAATATTACAATATTAGAGCGTTCATGGAGCATACCCATGGGACTCCAGGTTAAGATCACTTAAAAAAACATTTTAGGCTTCTAAACAAGGCTTTTAGCCTTCTAAGACAAGATACAGAACTATGAATATTAGAAATTCCTTGTGTTAGAGACAAAAAAGTACCACTAAAAAATTATGACAAGAACGTAGGCTTAATATCTTTAAAATTTACAGACAAGAGAAATTATAAAATAAACACTCCACTAGATAAATGTGTGTTGACTTTGATCTTGCATTTGTTGGAGGAGGTCATTGAGAGGACATGACCGCCAATTGACCCGACAGGGGGACCAGAGCAACTGGAGGCTCCTCACGCCCTCCCCTGTCCTCGGAAAGTGGGTTCCGCCCACCAGTCCCATAGCCGGAGCCATATTCAAGGACACAGCCTTGACAGAGCAATGCGTTGCTGAGAGTATCCGGACCGCACCTCTGGCTGAACCCAGTTAGCGCCTTTATATAGACCTTTAAGATTCTGGCTGTAGGGTGCAGAGATCTACTCGTCTTGCAGCCTACGCAGACCAGCCGCATATGTAAGTTCCCTCGCTTATTAAAACTGCCGCCTACCAATCTGGAGTGGTCTGCCTCTTCAATTCGCTCCCTGCCCTTCGAGTTTGAGCACCAATATCCATTTCACCTGGGAAGCCTTCTCAAGGGTGCAGACCAACAGTAATAAATACTAGGAAAAATAGTAAATTCGAACTCGGAAAAGTGTTTATCCTTTGTTTCAAGGCTGGTACTAGGGAGAAGCAAGCAAGATGCCTGGGGAGCAAAATTTAAAGAGATACTCACTTTCTGCATCATGCAAGTGCAGGGTCGGCCCCTGAGAACGAGGGCCTCCTTAAATTTCGCTCCCTAGATGCCTCGCTTTCCTTGCGTAGTCCCAACCCTGCTTTGCATTAATCAAAGAAATTCAAATTACAGCTGTGATCACCAGTCTCCCGGATTGTTCTCTGTGATCCCCTGCTCATCATGACGGCATTCACAAATATACGGGATTCTGTAGGACCAGTAGGATATGTCTGAAGTGATTGTGTGTGACATTCTGGCTACCGCTTTGCTCTCTCTTCCGGGAGAAGCTCTCAGGAGCCAGCTGCCATTTTGTTAGGCTAAACTGCTTGATGCAGAAGTCCAAGTGGTAAGGAACGGAGGCCTTCTGCCAACAGCTGTGAGAATGAGCCATTTTGGAAGCAGATTTTTTTTAGCCCCAGTCAAGCCTTTCAGTGACTCTAGCCTCGCCAACACTTTAATTGCAATCTCATAAGAAACCCTGAGCCAGAACCATTCCAGCCCAGCTACTCCTGAGTTCCTGACTCACAGGAACTTTGAGATAATGTTTATTGTTTTCAGCCATTTGTTACGCAGCAATAGATAATGAACACAAGCAGACCGGAGGCATTTTATCAGTTGTACCTAAAGAAGAAGGAATTCTGTGTTGCTAATACAGTCTTACCATAGTGGTTGAGAACACAGACTCTGGAGCCAGTCTCAGTTTGAATTCTGCATCAGTCATTTATCAGTTGTGTGGCCTTGGAAAAATTACTTGTGTTTTAGTTCTTCTATAAAAGAAGGAAAACAATAGCTCCTATACTACAAGATTGATGAAAGATTTACACACGGGAATATATACCAGGTGTCTATCAAATAATAAGCATTATGAAAGCGTTTGCTGTTATTATTTCTAACTACTTTGTCAGTGCTTATCTCTCATATAGATGCATGGATTATTGTTAACAATGCGTGAAGTATAGCTTTCCTTATATGCAAATGTGTTTCACTAATGCCTTACATAAAAATACCTGAGGATAGATGTGTATGGCTTCTCAAAAAGGTATTTTGTACCTCCAGAGCAGGAGAAATGAAATTTCTCTCACCTTGGTTTTAGGTGGGGAAAATACTTTTCTGGATTATGGAGTCAGGAGGAGTTTCCCCCTATTATTCACACTTTATTTTATATTTATTTCCTTCTTGCCATTTCAGAATTGCTCCCAGTTTCAGTAGCTGGGGTTAAATGTTTGCATGTCTCTTGTAATAAAAAGACTCAAAAAGGTTTTATTGTCCATACGTTGCATGCCTACAATGCAGCTTGCACTTCCCCATAAATGAATGTCTTATTCCTTTGCATTGTATTTTTGTGTGTGTGTGACCTAGATGCATTCTTCTCTTTAAAGGAATGTTCTTACTGCTCTGCAGACATCATCTAGCCTGAGCTGGAGGTTACCATGGTAATATGGCCATACAGGATGACTTCAAGACTACATCATGCTGGGTTGTTTTCAGGGAGAATTCAGGACTGTTGTCTTTTGCTGATAGGCTCTACTTAAACTGACCCTCTCTGCCTTCTAAGAATAATTAAAGAACTTTGCTGTTGGTGGATGTCCAGGCTGGCTATTTGCAAAAAAGTAAAGTAGGTAACATTTATCTTTACACTTTCATTTTTTGTGACATTTTCCCCAGTAATAGCATCCTTTTATTCTCTAGGTATGTGATGACCATATATTATCTGAGACCTTCCTAACAGGGAATAAATTAATCTGGCAAAGTTATCTATGATTAAAAAAATTATCACTCTATTTGAGTTGCATTATTTAGATTTACCACAAAACTCATGATTCTAGAGAGAACTATTCTAGAGAAAAAAATTAAATTTTCTTGGAAACACACATGTGGCAGAGATCTCTGCATTTAGAAATATGCAATGAAATCTTTATTTTAAAATTACAACTATAAAACATACACATAGCTTTCAAATAATTCCCAAAATATGTATACTAGGCAGAACCACCAAATGTGCCAATTTCTGTCCAAAACAGCACAGGCTTTTTCTTCTCTGTCCCAAACACTAATCCTTCTGAAAATGACTTCAGTTTAATTATTTTTTCTTAGCAACATTTACATTTTTTGTCTTTATTTTTCTTGAATTGTCTGAAAGAGTTTTTAGAGTTTCTCAAAATTTTTTTTTACCAGATTATATATTCAGTTGGGCATCAAAATCTTCAAAAAATCTTCACTGGTTGCACTTCAACAGTGAAGCAAACAAAAATCACGATTCCTGGTAATTAACCTGTGAAGTAAATGCATTTGAATCTTACAGTATTTCTCCTTATTCATAGCTGTATCATTCTTCGTGTATTTAATATTTGCTGCTGGGTACATAGCTTTTCATGTGTATAGTTGTCTCTTCACCTAAATTGTGAGAAATCCTGTCTTATGTTTTGTTCTTTGTTTTCCAGGCAGCAATTAATTAGCAATTTCATAAGCATTAATACATTGAAAAATTTATTTAGAAGCAATTTAAAAAGGTATGGAAACTTTCAAGGAAAGTGGTTACTCATCATTTTTCCCCCCATGAAATATTTTGCACTAGCTCTTCAAGTTGTATTTTTCAGTTGTAGAGAGGAGTCATATGTTTGTTTATGCATTTAGCATATTCTTTTGAATACTAGGCTCTGTTCTTTGAGATGTGAGCCAAGGTTTGAAGATCCCTACTTTGATGGAGCTGACCTTAGTAGGAGGAAATAAACAAGCAATTAAGAAAACAATTTAGAATTCCAATGAATAAAAAGAGGCTTATGATAAAGAGACTGTGTGGCTACTTCAGAATCAGCCTCTCTATGCAGGTAACAACCTGGGAAAGTTTAGGACTAACTATGTTGGATTTGAAGATACAAAGAAGGCCAATGTTGCTGAAGTGTAGAGAAGCAGCGGCGGGATTCTTAAATACAGTAGTGTCCCCTCATTTGTGGTTTCACTTTTTGTGGTTTCAGTTACCCATGGTCAGCTGCGGCCTGGAAGCAGATGATCCTCCTTCTGACGTATCATCAAAAGTCAGTAATAGCCTCATATTACTTCACAGGGCCTATGTGATTGATCTCACTTCGTCTTATCACGTAGGTGTTTTATCATCTCACATCATCACAAGAAGGGTGAGTACAGGACAGTAAGATATGTTGGGAGAGACCGCATTCACATAACTTTTATTATAGTATATTGTTTATATAGTATAGTATATAATTATAATATTATAGTATTTTGTTATAATTGTCCTATTTTATTATTAGCTATTGCTGTTAATCTCTTCCTGTACCTAATTTATAAATTAAGCTTTATCATAGGTATGAATATAAAGGAAAAATGCAGTATGTATAGGGTTCAGTACCATCTGTAGTTTCAGGCATCCTTTGTGGGTCTTGGAATATATCCCTAGGAACTACTCAAATGTCAGAGAGAGAAGAAGGCCATGGAGTGTCTTTGCACACCAGGGAGAAGAATTTGGATTTTTTTAAAAAGTATAATGAGAATCCATTGGAACATATTAAAGAAGGATGAAACAAGATCTGATTTACATTTTAAAAAGTTGCAGTACTAGGATATGAAACAGAGAAGATTTGGACCAGATATAGTTGAGATAGGATTAGGAAGCTAGGTCAGGAGTTCTGATTTTTCCTTGTTAAGTTTGTAATATTTGTTTAACATGCATGCAGAAATACGAGGTAGGAGAAAGGTGATGGGTAAGGTTAAAGACAGGGACTTTGGAGCCATTGGTATTCAGTTGGGTCTTTAAAGCCATGGAGTGCATGAGATTAGCTAGAAATATTACTTTGTGAGAATATTGACAAGGTGACTTGAAACTGAGCCTTGAAGTACCTCAACGTGTAGAGATTCAGTAGAGGACCAAGGATCACAGAGGAGACAGAGAGTGCTCTAAGTGTGGTAAGAGGACAGAGCATGGAGAATACAAGATCAGAAAGGTGTGCGTGGGATTTGGTTTCGTGGAAGTCATTGGTGACTTTGACATAAACAATAGCTGTGGAGTGGTGGGGACAAAACCTGACTAGGGTGAGTTTACCTATGAAAACAATGAAAAGAACTGTCAAAGGATAACATGTGTCTCATAATATGTATAGTAGGTGATAACAGTAATGGAATGAAAACACTGCTATTTAATGGGTGTTGGCTTTATGTATGGCATTTTACTAAGCACTTTTCAGGTATTATTTCACTATATGCTTGTAACTTTGAAATCTTATTATTAGCTTTATTTTAAAAATAAAGAAATTGAGATCTAGAAAATTTAAGTGACTTGCTAAGGTCACATTGCTTTATCACAAGTAGAAGTTTTGCTGCATCGGTCTTAACCTGAAGAATTAGTGGAGTGATATAATTATTGTGTATATTTATTTTCTATACATTTTTGCTCTTTAATTAAGGTAACAGCTCACATATGTTAAGCTCCATTTTTGGAGTTTATTGGCATAATTGGATCACAAGAAAGTGATAATCACATCAACACTATAAAGAATTGATGGCTGCACAATGTTTTTCAATCCTAAAATCCAAACTTGAAGGACTTAAAATATCTCTAAAATGTACTTATATCAAAAATCCCAGATATAATGAATGCATTTCTGACTGAGGGAAAACTTTTAATTCGTTTCTTATTAATTTTTTTTCAGAATGTCATTGTAAAATAGCTAGAATAATCCATATTTAACTAACATGTTAAAATCAACATGTGTAGATTTTCATGTAGTGTGTGGTGATAATTTAATATTTTATGTTGTCAAATTAATGGAAACATGAAAATGTGTGGTGATAATTTAATAATTTATGTTGTCAAATTAATGGAAAATAATTAGCTACCTACCTGGAGTTATACTAAATTAATTTCAGAAAGATCAAAGATTTATATATGAAAGCATAAACACATTAGGAAATATAGAGTCTTTAAAAAATAATGTTGGATTAGGAGTGGCCTTTCTAGCATGACAGGAAATAAGAAAAGGAAGCACTGACAGGTTTGACTACTCAAAAAAAAAAGGAATAACACTATACAAAAGTTGAAAGAGAAGTGAAAAACTGGAGAAAATATGTAGAGAGTATACAAAAGAAAAATGGATAATATCCATATAAATAGTTTCTATAAATAAATAAAAGATGACCAGCTTAATAAAAATGGGCAAAAAACATGAAAAGGCAATTAATTCATAGAAGACACCATGTCCGATGAACAAATAAAAAGATGTTCAGTCACTGCAGTGATTCAAGAGATGCCGATTGAAACAGTGTTGAAGTGGTCTGCAATTTAACAAAAGAAAGCAAAGAAAATTACTAATGATAACTAAGGGTGTGGGGGAATAGATACTTTCAAACACTGCGGGTGTGAGTGATAAACAATAATCATGGGGGACTTTTCAGGAAAATCCCCAATTAATGCCAGTTGTGTACATTGTTTTTTCTTGCAATGGGACTAGAGAAAACTATCGATACTAGTTATAAGTGAAGCTGTCACCAAACCGTCACCAAACCCTTTCTTCTAAGGTAGATGTTCTCACCCAGGCCGCACAAGAGAAACACCTGGGTAAAATAGCCCCAACTAATCAGGTGAGAATCTCTGGGAGTGGGGCATAGGCACTGCTAATATTTAGAATCTTCCCAGTAGAATCTAATATGCACTAGGTTGAGATCTGTTGTAAGTATCTTCACCTTTCTTATTAGGGAGAGTAAATAACAAACCTAAAGTTAATTCTTGAGTCTCTATTGTTCAAGAAAATTGCTGACCTACTCTAGTTAATGGAGAGGAAAGAATTTATTTCTCAGCTGAGCTGGTCTAAAGAGTTTTGCTTGTGTCCCCTAAAGATTTTGCTTATTCCCAAAAGGGAATAAGCCTGGGGATGCAGGCTAGATTTCATCAGCAGCATGTGTCCCAGTCCAGGGAAAATAATAATGGATCAGAGAGCCTCTTCTCCCTTTTCCTTGTTTACCTTCTAATGTCTCTGGAGCTCTGGAACCTTCAGAGGGCAGACTCACACCTTCAGGCAGAAATCTGAAATCGGATTGAGTCATACTCAAGTACTTTAGGTACATTATGTTTAGTTAGGTCTAAAATACAGGTGAAGACATTTGATTTAGCTTGTTCCCTTGTGACTTAACATTTCCTTTTCATGGAATTATGAGAATCATGGTAAAATCCTTTCAAGAGAGGGAGGCTGACCAAATTATGGCAGACTCCAAAACAGTACTGTTAGAATCTATTTGCAAACAATTTTGCAGTGTTTACTAAAATTTTTTTATACATTTTATGCCAGCATTTCTATATACTGGTGTATATGGTTTCCAGATATGGTGGTCAGTCATTCCTCCCTTCATTGTACATGCATAGACTCCAAGTAAGGGGGTCTGTTTTTTCTCCTCTTGAATGTGAGCTGGCCTATGGCTTAGACTAATAGAATGCGGTGGAAGTGACATTCTGGGATTTTCACACTAAACCTTAAGAGATACTACAGCTTCCACTCCTCCTTCTTGGATCTCAGCAAATGTGATGTAAAGAATAAGTGAATTGATTAGAGGCTAGAAAAGTCAATGATTAGAGGCCACATGGAGAGACCACATGGAGAAGCCATCTTTGGTAAGCTCCCAGCTGACTGTAGCTGCATATGAGTGAGACTAGTCAACAGTCCTGGGAAAAAAAAAAAAAAAGGTTCCAAGCAGAAAAAACTGAAAATGTAAATGTAAGAACAGAAGAAAGGTTTATGTGGCTGGTGTGCAGTGAGAGATGGGGAGAGGAAATCAAGTAGTCTATTTAGCATCTTGTTAGCCATATTAAGAATTTTAAAATTTTGTTCTAAAAGTGAAAAATGTTAGGCACACTATGGAATCATTTAAATATATTTAAGTATATGAATACATTAAATTGGAATATGTAACAAGCTCTTTACAATGGTTATCTCTGAAGACTGCTCTTAAGGGGAATTTTTACTTTTGAAAATGTATTTTTATAATGTTTTGATTTTATATAAATATTTAACAGACTCTGACTTTCTTCCAAAATTTCTTTCATTCTCTCTATATAATGAGATGTGGTCATGAACATGTTTAGACTATACATCTCTAACTCCTTTGTGGTTAAATTGTGGTTAAAGTGAATGGAAATAATATGTAGCATTCTCGTCTGAGGGTTGTATAGTAGTGGGTTGGCCTCTTTGCTTATTTCCTTCCTCTAGTTTTAGCTGTCTGCAGAGACAGATGAGAATGATAGAGCCATACAATGGAAGAGCACTTAGTCCCAAATAAATTTTATGGGAGAGAACCACACTAATATATGAGCAAGAAAAACTCAAGTGTGTTAAGCCCCTCAAATTTTGGAATTTGTCACCACAGCTTAGTCTAACCTAGCTAAATACAATGAAGTACATGCATTGCTTTCATAATGGGATTCTATTTAATGTAGAAATTTCAGTTGTACCCCAGGTTAAGCCTAAAGTCCTTATGAAGCTTTGCTGCAGATAGGTCAAGGAATTAATTAGAGCACTAGACCAAGTGAATATTTAAGGGTTTTGTGAAACAATATTTAATAAGTCCAGTGACTGCTCTGATCTTATAGTTTATATCAGATACTCAAGGATCTTCAGTGCTCTTACCCTATCGCCTTATATGTCAAGAAGCTTCCACTAGTATGTAGCATGGACTAGGAAGTATCATTAGATTATACCTTTTGAAATCACATTTCACTCAGTGTATTATGAAAATGTGATAAAATATAAATTTTTTTACCTTGTCAATTTTCTGAGACCATTATTAGATAATTAAACTAACAGAAAGTTTCTTGCTATAAAAAGTAACTTGTACTCCAGTGACCAGGCATATCAAATTGGATCCATATGAAACTTACACCATCTATTTACATTTTATTAGTATTTGTGTCATGTATGCACAGAGCTTGAGGACATAATTCTAAGTCTGCATGTATATTTAGATAACAAATCTAGAGGTCATGCAGAGATAGTTCAAAGACAATTTTAGAGGTCATGCAAAACTCTTAGTTCATTTTCATTCTCCCTCATTTGTATTCTTTCTGCCAAGCCCATCCAAAATAAAAAAAAAGTCTTTTCTATTATCTTTTTCATTGTTTTTGGCAAAGTGCAACAAACTGGGTTCATAGGATAAAGAAAAATATATATTCCCTATTCCCAACCTAATATTCCTGAAATGAGACCTAATCTAGCTCTGTTCCCTGCTAAAAAAACAAATCAGACATTTAAGGGAAATTTGCTGTGCTGTTACTTCTAAGACTGAAAAATTTGATTTAAAAACCTCAACAATTTAGTAAATTGTTTTATGTCTAATAAAACATAAACACCAGTAGAAATGCACAATCTGAACACTCTGTGATAGCCTAGAAAAATCTTATGTTAAGGTAAAATTAACCAATGGAATAAAAATTATATTTGAGACTGTGACTGAAACTGTATAACTAAATAATTTTGTAAGAAAAAGAAACACAATTTAGAGACTGGATTTATTAGGATGGCAAAATTGTGGGTTGCTATTTTCTCTTTTACTTATATTTTATTAATGGTGCTATACTGTTTTTTATGCATCAGCTAATTCATTTATTCTTTATTTAGTCATAAATAGTTGTCAAGTACCTACTTTCTGCTAGATTATTTTTTGGACATTGGGAATATAACAATAGAACAGACAAACCCACTGCCTTAATAGAATTTACATTCTACTGAGGGAGAGATGCAATAAATGAATATGGGATATAATTTGCTGTGTCTCTTAGATCCTCCAGGAAGTAGGCAGTGAAATAGATGTAGGAGTGAAAATGTTTACTGGGGACTAAGACCAGTGAAGGGAAAAAGGAGGAAGAGGGATTGGGCAGAGGTCAGCTCTAATGCTGTGCCTGACAGTATCTCTAACGGTCCAGTGAGGCAATCCAGTGCAAGGAATTCTCAATAGAAATGCCTAGATCCTTGTATTGACACATTGCTCAGCCATTGGCTGAAGTCCTCTGGAGAAGAGTATCACCTGTACTTGGTGATACTTGAAGATGAGGCAGGTCCTGACAGAATTAATATCTGGGGACTGTTAGTTAACCCCACTCCTCACTTTTGGGCAACAGAAGGGATGTCGGAAAAGAGCATCTCTTTGTCCATAATTTTTGTAGATGAAAATAGGGTAAGAATAGAAAGTGATTGTGAGTTGTGTAAGACTGATGAATCACAGCCCCGTACCCTTGAAACAAATAATACATTATATGTTAATAAAAAAAAGAAAGTGATGTGGGAAGTTTATTTTACATAGGACAGTGAGGAAGGCCACTGATAAGATTATAATTGAGTAGAGACTTGGAAGTTAGCTTCAATCCATTAGATGATCTAGGATAAGGATATTTCAGGAGATAGGATAGCAAGTGAGAAAGTCCTGACAGACAAGCCAGTGTGGCTGAAGTGAAGAGAGTTAACAGAAAGAGGTAGGGGATGAGATTGGGAAGATAGGTTGGGAACATAAGTAGGAACCTAGAGGCCATGCTTAAGATATTTTCTGAGTATCATGGAAGGCTCTGAAGAGGAGAGTACCATGAGCTGATTTACAATTTTATAAAAGTCACATTGGAAAATTGTGATTTGCACTAGGGTGTTAGTGGTCATATGGTGAGAAGTGGTAGGATTCAGGTATATGTCCAAACTCTGCTTTTCTAGTGAGTTGAATGTGGGAGATGAGGAAGACATCCTTGACTTCTGGGCTTGTGGCCTGAGGAAAGGTGTGAATGGAGGGGAAGAATAGGGGAAGAACAGGTTGTGGTCCTAGTGAGGAGATAGAGTTGTTTTGGATAAATTAAACTGTGTATTAGATTCCTAGTTGACATGTAAATGGTTAGTTTAAGAAGAGCAACATGAAGCTCAGAGGAGGAGTAGAGTGGAAATAAAATTTGGGAATCATTAGAGTATAGATGAAATTACAGCAATGAGATTGGAAGAGATCACCTGCCGAAGCTGAGTGTAAATAGAGATGTGTACACTTGATTAAGCCCCAAGGCATTCCACAATTCAGAAAGGGAGATAAAGAGGACAAGATAGGAAAGGAGACAGAGAAGGAGCAGACTGGGAGGAAGAACACCAGGAGATGGAGTATCTTGGAAAGACAAGTATTTGGGGAAAAGAAAGGGGGTGAGAGGGTGATGATCAACTATGTCAATTGTGGCTGAGAAGTCAAATAAGATGAGGACTGGGTGTTGACTTTTGGAAATGGTAAAGTGGAAATCAATGTAGACCCTGACAGAAGCAGTTTCACTGTGAAATAGTGAAAAGCCTTGTTTGAAAGCAAAGTTAAGGAAAGGGCACTGAAGCCTGAGAAAAAAGAAGCAATGCAAAGGTGTGCATATGTGTTTACATTTTATCCCTAGAAGAGATTATTTTTTAAAAGGTACAATACATCATGTTCCTTGGACTCATTTTTTTTTTTCCTTCTCTCCTTCCTTCAGATGAGAGATCTGAAATATAGTTGAGTGAATCCACCAAGCCAGTCAAATTCTATTGTTATAGTTTTAGAAGCTGGGTAGTACTAAACTCTTTCAAGTACTATGCTTGGGTAAAAAAGAGTTGGATGAATTTTGCTAATGCAAAAGCCTCTACCTTGGATGCTGTTAACCTTAAAAATAAAACAGATAGTTATTTTACCAGCAAAAAAAAAAAAAAAAAGGGGTTTATTCGGGAATAGCTGAGAATTGCAAATGGGGACAAGCAAGCTATAGCAAAGACCCTAGGCAGGTCCACTGAACAAAGGAGAGGAACACTCTTTTATAGAGGGAAGCACAAGCTGGGAAGGTTGTCATAAACAAAAGCCCACTGGAATAAACTGGGAAGTACAATGGCTTCTCGCTGGCTGAGTTGTGACAGTCTCTTATTGGCTGGGTGGGGAGAGTAAGCCTTTTAACCTCCTGCTAGGATAGTAAAATCTTATCCACAAGCAAGCTCTTTCTCTTCCTGCTGAATTCGCAGTTGATGAGGAACGCTAGGGTGTGAGAGCTCCCCCTGCCAAACTTCTCAGCTCCATTTTAGTGAAGTTTCGCTTTATTAATTTTCACAATGCCAGGGGCTAAATATATCTATATAAATGATATGAATTTTTTTGTTTGGAGCAGCATCCAATTTACATTTCTACATCTGTAATTTAACCAGTAGAGGAAAAATTAATTGGTAGTTAAGTTACAGTAATAGCTCTGGGCTCATACATACTATTATTATTAGATTGTTTCCACATACCTCCTTTAATACTGAGAAGGATCCCCTGAAAGTCCTTTATAGATGAGAAAACGGAGGCTCTGAGATTCAGGTAATTTGCTCAAAATCACATAGTTAGTTTCAGACGTGGAATCTGCAAATCTGACATTAGGCTCTTGCTTGCTGTGGCATGCAGTGCTACTTCTTGATTTAAAATGACCAAAGGGCTTAAAAAGGACAATCATTTATGCCCACCCCAACCAAAACTTTTAAGTACTTCAGAATGAATTACAACTCAGTAGTTAGAGACCTAGAATTACACATTTAAATTAAAGTCAATTTTTTTGGGTTTCCTACATAGAGAGTGATTGGTTGAATGATTATGATAGTTGACCTAATTAGTAGAAATGAATATCATATTAAACATCTTTTGGGGGTTTATATGTTCTGTGTATATTCTTATCATAGAAATGTCTTGACATTTCTTTTTTATAGAAATTCAGTTGTATACTGCTAACATCCTTAAGACCAATATAAATGCATATACACAATTATGAAATTTTATGAAACTCTTGATTTTGAAGGGAATAGGCAAGGAAGAACAGATTTTAAATTGGCACTTGATATATTGACAGTGAAGGAATAAATAGGTGTACTTGTATTGATAAACAATGCAAAGGCATTTACTTATGCTATAAAATAGTGATCTGAAGCTATAATGTAGCACCAATTATGAATATAATGTTAAACTGATTATGCATTCCAGAGCTATGGTAACTATTACCTAGGTAACCACAAAAATATGTAATCTTGAGCTGAATTTATTAAATGAAAAGTTTTGTTTTGGAGTCCTGCTATTGCAATATGTAAAATGATAACATGATTTAAGTGATTTAAGTGAACTGTGTGAAACAGATTTTAAATTACATTTTACATGGTTAGAAAAGATAATTACAAAATTTGTTTCAATTACATATCCCAAACAACATGTGGTGATGATTTACATTTTATTTATTATACATTTTCCCCTGAAGAATATGCTCTATATTGTTCTTAGGGAATTCTGAGATTTGTATGAATTAGCTATTAGACATTTTTATATTATACCGTCTTTTATTCAGTGAGAAAAGAAGCACTGACAGAATTTTTTAAAAATCGAAATTACATAGACATACATCTTTAATTCCCATTTTTATTTCTTTTTAGTTACTTTTTTAAGATTTTATTTATTTGAGAAAGAGAGAGAGTGTGAGTAAGAGTGAGAGAGCACAAGTGAGGGGGAGGGGCAGAGGCAGAGGGAGAAGAAGACTCCCCGCTGAGCAGGGAGATCCCCCTGGGGCTTGATCACAGGACCTTAGGCTCATAACCTGAGCAGAAGGCAGACATTAACCATCTGAGCTACCCAGGTGCCCCTCTAAAAAGAGGGGCAAAAATAACTAAAAAGTTATTTTTGCATCATTTTGTCGTCTTGATATTGCATCATTATGTCATTTCCATTCTCCACCTCTAAGACGCCCCCCTCACCCCACAACCACTGTTCCCCCATCCCTGAGCTAAGTCTGTTTCCAAATTAGGTGTGGTCATGTGACTAAATTTTCTGTAACCCTGTATGAATAGAAGTGATGTATGCCACTTCTGGAATTAGTGCTGCGTATGTGCCACCATACTGTCTCCTGCTCGTTAGCCAGTGTGATCTTAACATGGTAGTGACCTGACTTTAATTATACTATAAAGACAAGGCCTTGTGGGATGGTGGAGGAACATGAAGGAAGGAACCTGGGTTTTTGAATGACTGCATGGAGCCGGGCAACCTTTTAACCTAGACTGCTCACTTCAGATAAGAGAGAAGTAAATGTTTTGTCTTCTTTAAGTCACTCAATTATTGTTAATTCTCTTTATTATAGCAGCCTAGCCTAAATAATACACATTGATTTGACTAGATTCAGTGAGTGAAGGAGTAAATCCACATGCTTTCTCAAATTCGTGAGTTCAAGTTAGCTCATTACACACATTCTTCCTCATAATGACATCAGTCTTGGTGATACAATCTCACACTCCTTCGTAGTTCTTTCATACTTTAGACAATATGTGGCTCTACCTCTAATTAATGCTAGCTGTATTTACTTGTGCTTTTTCTTATTATATTGCTATTACCATAAGTAGGGTGGGGTTGGTGTCTTGCCAGGCATATATACATTGCAGTTTTGTAAGAGACATTTAACTCAGCTTGATCAGTTTCTTTATGTGTTGTTGGTTACCCTTACTCTTGTGATTGAAAGAATACAAACTATCCCATGGTCTGTTTCTTCTCTTTGTTTTGTTTTTTCTATCTCTGATGATTTACATAGATTCTGATGAAAATATAAAATTATTGACTTGATGCTTTTTAAAATGCAATATATACAATGTATATTTTTCTAAATATGTATTTTATACTAGATATTACTTATATTTTTGTGTATAATATATTTAGTGTATATTTTCTGTATAGTATTTATTATTTTTATATTTTCCCATACAATGTATTTCTCTTTTTAATTTTCTGGCCAACACTTCCTGATTTTACAGAGGAATAAGCTGAGAGATAGAAGGGATAGCTAGCTTAGGCTATTACACATAGTTGCTAGATAGAGGAACCAGTTCTCAAAGTTGGCCACTCTAACCCCAAGTTTATTTTTGTTTTCTAAACAGTAGTGGGGTGAGGTGCCAGGATATACAGTGGAAATAGAAGCAGAGCCCAGAGCTTGAGGGAAGAAGGGACATAGAACAGGAAAGAAAAGTAAGGGATGAAGAGAGATTTGCAGGCATATGGGGAAGTTGGCCTTGTTTTAGGTGACCTAACATTGACCCTGCCTGGTTGAGAGGTTTCCTTGGAAGTAACTGTTCTCAGATATCCCAATATTGGAAGAACAATTTTGTTGTCACAACTGGTTGAGCATTCCCAGTGATCTGTATGGAGTAAACTTCTATGTCCAGAGTGGACAGAAGAGTCTTGGTCTTTTCTGGGAGTCTTAAGTTATGTGGCTGTGGGGAGTCGGAGATTTTATTCCAGCACAGGTTCTCTTGACACTAACAAGAATCTCTTTACTGGGTCTTGCCAATTTCCAAATTGAAAGCAAAACAGAAGGAATCTTTTCCTGGTGACTGGTCGTAGTTTGGCTCTCATTTCCAGCTTAGTTACAGATTTATTTATGGCTTTATTATCTTCCTGGTCCTCTTTGACTGATCTCCCTATCTTCTCCCGATGTGGACTTTATCACATACTAATTAGAATGTATGAAGTAATAAATGTATACTTTTATATACAGGGGTATGTAAGATGGTACGGTGAGGACAGAAAGAAAGATCTATATGAGAAGTTTTAAAAAAATCAACAGTTAAAAAATCTAAGAGCTGTCAACTATTTTAAACAATGGAAAAACTTATTTCATGTTCTCATCAATATTTTTATGTACAGATTTTAAGAAATGGCAACTGAAGCTTTTGGGATTGTTCAGCCCCTTAGTAATGGCTAACATTTATAAATGTATCAGCATTAGTTTGCTAGGGCCGATATAACAAAATACCACAGAGTGATTGACTTAAACAATGGAAATTTATTTTCTCAAGTTCTGGAGGCTAGAAGTCCAAGATCAGGATGTCAGTAGGTTTGGTTTTCTGAGGCCTCTCTTACTGGCTTGCAGGTGGCTGCTTTCTCACTCTATCCTCTTTTCTTTGAGCACATGCAAACCTGGTGTTTCTCTGTGTGTCCAAATTTCCTCTTCTTATATGGACCCCATTCAGATTGGGCCAGGTTTTTGAATGATGGCATGAAGCAGGGCAACCTTTTGACCTAGGCTGCTCACTTCAGAATATCAGATAAGAGAGAAATAAAGAGCCCCATTTTAACTTAATTAACTTAACTAACTCTTTAATTGTCGTATCTTTTTTTTTTTTTAAGATTTTATTTATTTATTTGACAGAGAGATAGAGAGCATAAGCAGGCAGAGCGGCAGGGAGAGGGAGAAGCAGGCTCTCTGCTGAGCAGGGAGCCCGACTCGGGGCTTGATCCCAGGGACCTGAGCTGAATGAGCCACCCAGGCACCCCTAATGGTCCTATCTTTAATACAGTCACATTCTGAGGTATTGGGAGTTAAGGCTTCAACATCAGAATTTGGGAGAGATGCCCAATTCAGCCCATAAGAGTAACTTATACTTAATATACTTATATATATTATGTATACTTAATATATACTTAATACTTAATAAGTGGTAATGAGGGATCTGCACTGTTCTAAACCCTTTTTATGTACTGAGTTGTTTAATCTGTGCAACAAGACTGTGAGCTAGCTACTTGGAAATATTCTATTTTCCAGATGTAAAAACTGAGTTACAGAGAGGTAAAATGACTTTCTCAAAGTCACAAGGGCAGTAAATGGCAGAATCGGGAATAAATGGAGGTGGCCTGGTCTCAGAGCTGCTCTCTCAGACACCATGCTGTTAGATGTTAGTTTTTACCAACTTAAGGGCAAACGCTTTAAGATCGGATCCTAGGTTCAGAAGATGACTTCATGTTTTGGTTCTACTAGTCTATGCTTTTCAGAAAGCCATCTGATTTCTTTAGGTCATCTATAGTCTCCTGTCTATGAGGAATAACTGACAAGATGATATAGAGCTCTTTGGCAAATAAGAAGGACTACATAAATGTCAACTGTTGTAGTAATTTCATCAGTACAGGTGTGTTTGTCACTTATATTTATGGACAGCCTAGCTACTGAACTGACACAAGACTGTGTTGATTTCCAGAGAAAACAGGTCCATGACAATGTGAACGAAAGATCATACAGTATGTGGCAGTAAACATTTGACTCCAGTAGTAAATCCAACATGGTACTGAAGATCTCAAGCCTAGTCTGTTGTGTACATTTTTTTTTTTTTTAAGATTTTATTCATTCATTTGAGAGAGAGAGACAGAGAGAGCACACAAGCAGGGGGAGAGGCAGAGGGAGAGGGAGAAGCAGGCTCCCCACTGAGCCAACCAGGAGCCTGACGTGGGGCTCGATCCCAGGATCTGGAGACCATGACCCGAACCGGAGGCAGACACCCAACCCAGCCACCCAGGCGCCCCTGTTGTGTACGTTTTAACTTCACAATTAAGTGAAAGGTTTATTATTCCCCAAATAGGCAGAAATGAGAAAGAGAAAAAGCAGCTCTTGACCATGGGGAACTGCCATAGCTCTAGGCTTCAGGGTTATTTGAAACTGGCCTGGTACTTTCACCTAGTGGTTGTCCTGTTGGGCATAAACAATCTCATCAAACACCAACACAAGATGAGGCCATTCTGAGACCATGACACAGAGAGACAAAACAGGGCCATATCATAACTTTTTAGGCATACAGGAAACAAGGTCGCTGTGCCATCCCAAAATAGCAAACGTTCCCCTCTCCTGGCTGACATGAGAAACGGCTACTTCATCATCAGTGACAGTGCTAGCCTCACTCAGGCCTGGCATCTATATTGAAAAGATTCATTGAGATATCCAAGCACAGAATTGTCCCTGCTTTCTTATAGCATCTAGAGTGAACCCTTGCTTTCTTAGACTCTCCTCAAGAGCACCCAGCCAAAGCCAAAATCCTCTCAGAGATGCTTCCTAACGCCCTCTTGCTGAGATGGCCCACAATTCCCATGCGTCTTCTCCCTTGCTTCAGTGAGTAGTGAACATAATTGTTTCAACTACGGGTGTGTCTCTGGTGCTCTTTAGCTGAAGGGCATTGATAAAAGCAGTGCGGTTGCCCAAGCAGGTTTTAGAGAAACAATCTCATTTATGCTCCTATTTTCCCCGTGTGAAAGACTTAAAAACATCTTTTTAGCACATAAAGCTTTGGGGGTTTTCAGGAGAAAGGCCATTGGGAGTTGCAACTATTTCAGTAGGAGAGAAAAACTTCTATTTGAATACCTCTGTTTCGTGCTTTTGCCTTTATAGATCACATAGGCTGTGTTTACATTTATTTCTACTGTATCTTTCCTTTTTGCTTGCATTCTCATAAAAGTGTGAGGTTCTGAATACCGTGTATTCCATCTTGTTACAATGACTGTCACACATGATTTAGTACAAAGCTCTCCTCCTCTATATTCTTATATTCTTCCTACCCAAAATAGAAGAACAAAAAAAAGAGTTATACTGGTGTGTGCTGCCTGCCCAATTTAGTTGCTAACTGTCCGCCCACTGTTCTTTTCTCTGCACCGTATGCCTGTGCTGTGGTTTGAGTGATCAAATTAAATGATAGGCCTAATTAACCGAAAGAACTTTGTAAGCTTCTCACAGAAAAACTGCTTTATACCTTCAGCTCATTACTGTCTGATAATTTATACAGTATTTGCCTACACATACATGTGCACATTCCACTAATTTTATTCTAACACCTTAATTCATGTGCCTATGTTCTGTTTCTTGAAATTTCCCTTTCTCTCATTATGGTTGCATAGCAACCTCAGCAAGTTGTGAACAGCAAAATGACTTGTTATTGGGTTAGGAGAGAGTTTGTCAAGTACCGTTGAGCTAGGGGTTCCATAAGTAAATAGTATTCTCTTATACTTTCGTGGAAGTATATTTAGAGGGAAAATTGGAATCTGTGATCAATCCAGGAAAAATAGAATGATTTACATCAAAGAGAAATGTTTACCCATCAACTGACATGATGGGTTCAAAGATTTCTGTCCTTTATTGAAACATGAATTTTTATGTATTCGTTTGCATTTTATTCATTCATTCATTTAAAGTATAGTTGATATACAATGTTATATTAGTGACTTGAATTTCAAATGGTGTGTGTATAGAGGTTTATTTTTAGCCTCTATTTTAAAGATTCATTTGTTAATATATTGAAGCAACAATCCTACTACATATGATGTCAGGGTACTTAAGGTAAAGATGTATCAGACATGAGCATTAGTGCCAAGAAATTTTGTAAAATAGATTAAATTCTATTTTTCATGGGAGCTTATAATCCATCCTGGATTTGGATTTAGGCTTTGAGTCTGACTAAAGGTACAGAGGTCAGAAGGCTCAGTGCCTGAGGTCCCTACTCTTTCATTATAAGGGCAGTTTATTCTTTCAGAATAAAATCTGTGGTTTTGCTGTGGAAGGTCCAACCTGGAGGAATCCAGATTGAAAAAAATGCATTTTTTTTTTTTCTTATTTTCAAGCAGGTTGCTTTTGTAGAATGTATAGTGTGGATAGCCCAACTTTTACATTCACTGTCTGCCTAATGTACCTCATTAAAATATATACACAGAGAGAAAACTCCCTACTCCTGATTGCAGCTCACAGGGGAGTATTTTTGGTACTGTACTTTTCATCTGACTGCATCACACTATACTTTCTCTAGTATCTTATTCCTCTAAAATTTTTTGAAGTACTTGTTTTCTGTCTGAGCTGTGTATTATTGTCTGAGTAGCTTCAGTTGGCTAAAAAGTAGTGGCCACAATAGCTATTTTTATCCATTCTGAATTTGGATCCTATCCATTTATTTATTTATTTATTTATTTATTTATTTATTTATTTATTTAAAGATTTTATTTATTTATTTGAGAGGCAGAGACTGAGAGAGAGAGCACATGAGAGGGGGGAGGGCTGGGAGGGTCAGACTCCCCGCCGAGCAGGGAGCCCGATGTGGGACTCGATCCAGGGACTCCAGGATCATGACCCGAGCCGAAGGCAGTCGCCCAACCAACTGAGCCACCCAGGTGCCCCTGGATCCTATCCATTTAAATTGTGTTTCAGAAAATTGTATTGGTGTTAGTGAACTACTCTTGATGTTCTGAGACCGTACTGTTGATGAGATCTATGTTTTACATTTTGTAAACTCTAAAAAATTTAAGAACAATGCTTTTGTTGACTCTGGATCTGATGTCTGTAATAAACTCATGATGGTTAATTTTATGTGTCAACATGACTGGGCCACAGTATGCCCAGATAGTTCTTTAAACATTATTTCTAGGTGTGTCTGTGAGGGTGTTTCTAGGAGATTTGTGTGAACTGAATAAAGCAGTTGGCCCTTCCCAATGTGGGTGAGCATCATCCAATTCATTGAAGGCCTGGATTGAGTAAAAAGACAGAAGAAGGATGAATTCAGTCTTTCTCTGCCTGACTGCTGAGCTGGAACATCAATCTTCTTCTGCCCTTGGTGCTCCTGGTTCTCAGGCCTCAGACCTGGAATCCATAATCTACTCTCTGCCTCTCAGCCTTTAAACTACAATACTGGCCTTGCTGCATCTCCAACGTACTTAGGGCAGATTGTGGCACTTCTTAGCCTCCACTGGTTCTGTTTCTCTGGAGAACCCTGACAGATAAAACTCTAGGATCAAGACCATATAAAATCAGTCATCTAATGGAAAGAAAGCATAACTAATGTCATTGAGCACCTACCATGTGTCAGTATTCATACACTATTCTCACTTAATGCATACAGCAATAAGGTGGGTATTACTGTAGAACTGGTAACTGATGGGATAATCACGCCCCAGAGAAATGAAGAAAATTGACTTTCATCACATAGCCAAGAAGTAGCAGAAGCAGGTATTCAAACCTGTTTGCCTGACTCCTAAACTCATTCCTACCTCCCCATTCTGAAGTTCAGGGAACTAGCATTTATGACTATCTACTACTTGTCAGACATGGGATAGAAGATTTATATATATATATTATGTATAGTATATACTCTCAGGTATTCTGGATGCAATGAACAGTTCTAAGCCATGACTTCTAAACTCAAAGACCTTGTAATGTATTTAAGGAGATCAATCAAATGAGGCAACATTAAAGTGTGTCAAAGGAGAATTGGAGATAATTACTATGGGAGCAGAGAGGAAGAACTTCACTAATCCTCTCAGGTCAGCTAGCAGCTGGATATCCAGGAAGCATATGTTCATTTTCTACTTTCCGTCTAAAATATCAATAGAGAGTTTGCTGCTTTTGTCATAAAATAGAGCTGTTTTCAGCTCTCTGTTTCAACTATACTTTTATGACCTTTTGAATCTTGAGTGACTGTGGTATAAAGAGGTATATCTCAGCTTTATCGTGTACTAGATGTGTGATTCTGGGCAAATTACTTACCTCTTTGTGTCCAAGTTTCTCCATTTGTAGAATGCTCATAATAGTAGCACCTAGTTTATAAGCTTGTTGTGACAATTAGAATGATCTAAAGATATGTTATTAGTTACATACATGTTTAGTTTATAATTATAATGCCTTCTTGGTGAATCTTTTTATCATTCATTCACTCTGTTTTGCATAACAGTACATATATATATATATATATATATATATATTTATTTTTTTTTTTTGCCCATAAATCCTATTTGTCTTATGCTAACTTTCTTTTGATCAGCATTTTGCTATTAGTATTTGATAGTATTTGCTGTCTTTTTTCTAGCCTTTGTCTGCAACTGTTTGGGGTCCATATGTTTTAGGTATTTAAAAATTACATTTATGTTTTTTGTAATTATTGTTAATTTTTATTTCCATCATTTGATTTTGTGCTATATTTCCTATGCTCACATTTTCCTTCTCATGTATTCTATTGGATTGCTAAAATCTATTTTGCTTTTAATCTCTCTATTCATTTGGAAATTATATATTTCCATTGAAGGGAGATTGTCTATTCTCCTGTTAGTGTTACCCTTAAAATTTTAACATATATATTTAACAAAGTTTAAAGAAATCAGAATTTCTGCTTTCTTCCCCCAAAATATAACTTACCTAGAATGTTTTCTCTTTAATAACTCCCAGCATGTTTCCATGTTATTATGATCAAATATTTTTGTTTCACCTTGATTTTATGTCCCCTGTAGTAATCATTGTTCTTGTATATGGTCATTATTTTCTTGGTAATTTTTCAGCACTAACAATTTACTAATCATGTTTTCTGCTTCATTTAATTTTCTGTTTTTACTCTTTATTACATTTTTAATTTCTAGAAATTGTATTTAATTATTT
The DNA here is from genome assembly GCF_002201575.2 of Neomonachus schauinslandi. Classification (NCBI taxonomy): domain Eukaryota; kingdom Metazoa; phylum Chordata; class Mammalia; order Carnivora; family Phocidae; genus Neomonachus; species Neomonachus schauinslandi. Next base: position 36,645,872 of record NC_058407.1, read on the forward strand.
TCCAGATCTGCCTGTATTTTTCTGATTTCTTTAGTTCAATGTTTCTAATCCCTTATTTACATATTTAAGCATTTAAATATATTTGGTATTTTCTATGAGATTGTTATGTTATCTGAAGTCTTAGGTGTCTGACCTGCTGTTTATAGTATCTGCTGATTCTTGCTCTCAGTGGGGTTTCCTTCTGTGCTTTCTAATTTTGGATTGCTTATCCTCAGTAGGCAATCTTCTGTTAATGGGATTTAAGGTGTATCCTTTAGGATGATTTTATATTTAGTTCTACCAAGAATATTAAAAATTAGCCAGCTTCCAGGCAACATTTTTATATTAATTTCTAAGCCTTGGAGATTTGGACCCAGCAACCAGTGGGGATTCAAACACCAAATTTAGCTGAGGTCAGGCCTGTGGTTATAAATTATTGGCAAAGATGGGGCGCCAGGGTGGTTCAGTTGGTTAAGCGACTGCCTTCGGCTCAGGTCATGATCCTGGAGTCCTGGATCGAGTCCCACATCAGGCTCCCTGCTCGGCAGGGAGTCTGCTTCTCCCTCTGACCCTCCTCCATCTCATGCTCTCTCTCTCTATCTCATTCTCTCTCTCAAATAAATAAATAAAATCTTAAAAAAAATAAATTATTGGCAAAGATTTGTTTTCCTCTCTATTGTAGAGCCAGAGCAGAACAGTATCCTATCTTTACATTTTTCTCTGGTGGGAGATGGGTGCATTTTTATAGCTTATCATTTCATGTGGAGATGCCCCTTTTGAGGATTCTAGTTTTATGGAGGAGGGGCAAGGGCTCAAGCAGGAAATCCATAAGGCTCTTGGTAAAAGCAGCATTACACCCCACCCAGGTGTACCAGCAACTTGGTGTTTCCAGTTCTGGATTTCAGTTCACTCTGCACTTTTGAATTAGTCTTCACTTTTTTTTTTTTTTCAAATTTCCTTGAAATGTTACTTCTAAACCTATGCTGTATTTAAAAAAAATATATTTCTTATATTTACTTAGTGTGTACTTAGGAGTTTTGTAGTTTGAGGGCTTTTAGAATTTCTAGTTCACCATATTGCAAGAAATGGATCTGCATTTATGGGCAAAAGAAGGTGGATTCAAAAAGCAATAGAGTTCGTTATGGCAGTGATGAGGAATGTCCTGTGTTCTTATTTTCCTTCTAAGTCACAAATCTTAATATACATTTGCATAAAAACCCTGTAGTGATTTTCCATTGCTCTTGGGATAAATTCTAATTCTCTTAGCATGTCTTTCACAAATTCTCATTATTTGTCCCTTATTTGCCCAGCTGGTTCTCTCCTTTTTTAAAATGATTTTATTTATTTGAGAGAGAGAAAGAGAGCATGAGCAGGGGGAGGGGGAGAGGGGCACGGAGCCTGACATGGGGCTTGATCCCAGGACCCTGGGATCTTGATCTGAGCCGAAGGCAGACACATAACTGACTGAGCCACCCAGGTGCCCCAATCCAGTTCTCTCCTTCTCAAGTGGCTCTTTTGTGCAGCTAGAATGAACTTTCTTAATTTCTTCAAGTTTGTCATTTTTTTGTTTTTTTTTTTCTCACCCCCAGCCTTTTTATTATTCTGATTCCTCTGCTTGGAGCTCAAATTTTTTCCCATCTCTCCCCTTTACCCCAACTCCTTTGATGATTGTCTAATTTTTAAGCTTCAGTTTAAGCATCACTTTTTGCAGGGAGCTTCTCTTGGTCCTTCCCCACCCCACCCCACTCCAATATGCATTCCCATTACATGCTCCTATATAGCATCCTGTACTTTCTGTTTTCTTTATTGTGTCAGAAAAATCATGTTTATTTGTACTTAATAATTTATTGGTCATTTTTGCCAGTCTCTAATTCCAGGTTAGGCACCCAAATTATTCCTCACTATTGATTCTGTATATCCTAGCATGATGTCATATTGTAAGCAGTTAGTAAATATTTACAGAGTTTTTATTTTATTATTTATTTGAGAGAGAGAAAGAGCGAAGTGAGAGAGCACAAGCAGGGGGAGTGACAGAGGGAGAGGGAGAAGCAGGCTCCATGCTGAGCAGGGAGCCCGATGCAGGGCTTGATCCCAGGACCCTGGGATTATGACTGAGCCAAAGGCAGACGCTTAGCTGGCTGAGCCACCCAGGCACCCCACCAGAGTATTTCAAATTCAAATTGCTGTGATTATAATTACCATTTTCAATAGCCATCATTTATGTGCCTAGTACTGGGTAGAAATTATAAACTTTGTGATGTTATAAGGAAACTTTAATTTGGGGTTATTTATGAGAACCTTTCAGAAGTAGAAAATGACCATGTCATATAATCTTAATTATCTATTTTGTGAGGCTGTGTATTCAGATCTATCATAGAAAATGGAGAACATTTTGACTATGATGGTTACTTTCAAGGCATATATCAAATAATCCATTTTATTGAGAGTCTATGATGACAAGACTGACACAAAGGTGATTAGGGTCACTGATACATTCCCCTATGGTTGTGCCATGTATGTTAGCATGAAGAGTGGGAAACACCTTGGAGTTTTTCAGAGTAGTCTTTTCTCTAGGCATTGACATCACACTTAGGACCTGTTGAGTTACCAGATGGCAAATAAGGGTAAAGAAAAGTCCAGAGAGACATTGTGGAGAGTATGGCTCTAGGTAATGCTGGGGCACAACAAAAGTAGATGTGCATGGGCCCTCATGGAAGAAACATATACACAAAAATGCACATATAGAAGGATACCAAGAATGGAGTATGTTTAGGGATACAAATAGGAGTGAATGTGAGTATCAATAAGTCAGCTGGGCAATTAGACCAGTTTGTGCTGCTACCAGGTGAGGAAGATGAAGTTCCATGTAGGCTGAGTGATGATGAAGTTCTTATTCAAAAATAAGGCTAAGGCTGTGTTCCAGCACAGTTAGATATTCTTGCTTTTAGACTAGATATCTGGCTTAGATATTTAGGTTTTAGGTTAGATTTCTAGGCTTATTTATGATCTTGGAGTTGAGATACACAAAGAACAACAATTACTATTTTTATCACCACTTAACTGTGTAATTGTGCGGAGTTGTTTTAAGCTGTGGCGTGGTTACATTTGTTTATTTTGTGATATATCCCCACCCTCCTAGTAAAGACATCCCACATTAAATGTGGTTCTTGAGGTTTCATTACCCACATGGAGTGAATAGCTGTATTCTGTTGGGCTGAGATCCTTTAAGAATTACATGAACAGGGGCGCCTGGGTGGCTCAGTTGGTTAAGCGACTGCCTTCGGCTCAGGTCATGATCTCAGGGTCCTGGGATCGAGCCCCACATCGGGCTCCCTGCTCAGAGGGGAGTCCGCTTCTCCCTCTCCCACTCCCCCTGCTTGTGTTCCCTCTCTCGCTGTCTCTCTCTCTCTGTCAAATAAATAAATAAAAATCTTTAAAAAAAAAATTACATGAACAGGGTGAAGAGCCAACACTTAGAATTCTTCTGGGCCTCCAAGGCAGCCGTGATCATTTAGGTCCATCAATTTCAATCACAAGCAGTGTAGAAAATTTTTAAAGTGAAATTTGAAATATAGACTCTGGAGAATATATTATGCCATCAGGAATCACTAAAATTAGGCAATCTTTTTCAGGAGATATGTGCAAAGGACTGTGAGATGTCAAAGATTGGGTAATAGAACCAATAAGAACCAGAGATCTTTGGAATCATTGAAGGTTTTCATTGCTAAGTGCATTGCTATAATACTAATTTTTTTCAGGAATGTTTGGACTCCCTTAGGGAAGTAGATATAATATTCAACACTAGAACAATCAAGCACATCTTGCTCAGATCTTATATATAAATGATACTGTTACAAATGGCCCAGGATAAACATGCTAAAATGGTTTTCTGAGTTGGGAATACATGAGTATATTAAATTGATTAAGTTGCCATTCAGGTAATTCCTTGGCCCAGAAGCCCCTGTGTGTATTTGTGTGTGTGTGTGTGTGTGTATGCATGTGTGTTGATAGAGTGGGAACAATAACCCTTGGGTAATTGTGGGTACAATTCATAGGCCAGAGGTTCTCAGTGGGCAGTTAAGTGTTCCAATGTAGTTTTGTAAAGCATGTTATTTGCATATAATGAACCACAAGTAATACCAGCTTATGGAAAAACAATAGTGGAAGGATTCTGGTAGAGTTTTCAGTTTAAGGCAGGGTAAAACATGAGCATCAGGAAGACAAATAATGAGGACAATTCTGGGGTCCACAGGTACTGAGTCAGGGGCCTGAAAACCATCAGGATGGTTTTGTTTGATCTCTTAAATCTATCATCTTGGTCTTCTCTGTATTTTGGCATGCAGATGAGCTCTTTTTGTATAGGGACAGGAGAGAGGTATACATGACACCTAGCAATTTTTAGGGTTCCTTGCAATTTACTCATTAGGTAGTAAAAACTCTTTATCCCATCTCCTGCTCCAGTTATTAAAAATTCTAGGGAAGGGCTTAGATTGATCATGTGTGGATCATGTGCCCATCTCAAAGAGAAGGGGGTCAGATCTCTGTTGAAATATATGGTTTTCTGGGGCATCTGGGTGGCTCAGGTCATGATCTCAGGGTACTGACATTGAGCCCCACATTGGGCTCCCTGCTCAGTGCGGAGTCTGCTTCTCCCTCTCCCTCTGCTGCTCCCCCTGCTTATGCTCTCTCGCTCCCACTCTCTCTCAAATAAATAATACCTTAAAAAAAAAGAAACACATGGGGTTTTTTTTGTTTTTATTTATTTATTTTTTTAATTTACTTTTACTCTGTGACCTTACCCCTTCTCTTCAGCCCAGGCTGCTAAACATGATTCGTCCATCATTTTTTTTTTTTTTTTGGGGGGGGGGGTAAGTTTTCCCTGGAACATGTTAAAAATGGTATGGATTTTTACTTTTATTTATTTATTTATTTATTTATTTATTTATTTTTATTTCTTTTTTTTTTAAAGATTTTATTTATTTGAGAGAGAGAGAATGAGAGACAGAGAGCATGAGAGAGAGGAGGGTCAGAGGGAGAAGCAGACTCCTTGCTGAGCAGGAAGCCCGATGTGGGACTTGATCCCGGGACTCCAGGATCATGACCTGAGCCGAAGGCAGTCGCTTAACCAACTGAGCCACCCAGGCACCTGGATTTTTACTTTTAAACTTAGACAAAAAGCCATGATCCAGACATCAGACTACACTGTAGGAGAACACTTGCTAAATCGGTTTTTAGAGCTGTAGTACAAACGTGAGAGAAAAGTTGGAGAAGACAGCAATGTAGGAGAATGAATGGCTTGGGCCACTGAGAAGGACCCTTATGCTTTGCATCCCATTCTGGGGTTAGTTCCAAGCTGGATGGTAAATACTTGAACCCCCCAACCCACTGGGTTTGGAGATGGGAGATTAGAGGGGACTTGTGATTCATCTTCCAGCTGGTTGCCTGGGTGGCAGAATGGCACATCCCTCTGATATCCATGATGTGAGAAAATAGAACAGGCTAAACCATATCAGATGCCTGGGCAGAAGAGTGTGCAGTAGGCTCATTAAATTGAAGTAAGCCTTTTTACAGTAAGTGAGGTTCTCCAGAAGCAGATCTGAGGCAGAGTTTGGGGTACCAGATGTTTTTTAGGGGGTTAATATCTTTGAAGGGAAGAGGGGAAAGAAACAGGACAGGACAGAAGTCTAGCTGTGATATAGCCTTGGCCAAACTCAAGGGAAACTTTGGAACAAGAATCGCCAATCACAGTTTCCTGGCTTGGTTGAAATGGCTGGTCTGTGGCCCCTGACCTTGCTCTGTCATTGGTGTGAGCCACCCAGCAATGTATGTGAGCATAGGCAAGACAGCTCACTGCTGGTGGGGCAGAACAAGAGGTGGCTGGCAGCAAGAGGTGGTCTGCTAATCACACTCCCTACAGCTGGACCCCAAGCCCTTCTTTGCAAGGAGATTTGGGGATGCATCTTTGGTTTGCATGTGCCCTCATGCGATATGGGAAGCAGCCATTGTTTTCTTTTTGTGGCTGAGAAAGATGAAGACCTAGAGGATCTTGTGGTGATGACAGCAGTCCAGAGCAGAAAACAGCCATGGCTTATGTGGTTTTTGACTCAGTGAGAAGACAGAATCCCTCAGCAGTTGCCAGTATAGTGAAAAGAACATATCAGTAGATTCACCAAGATTTTGAACTTTTTTTTTTTTTAAAGATTTTATTTATTTATTTGACAGAGACAGAGACACCGAGAGCAGGAACACAAGCAGGGGGAGTGGGAGAGGGAGAAGCAGGCCTCCCGCCGAGCAGGGAGCCCGATGTGGGACTCGATCCCAGGACCCTGGGATCATGACCTGAGCCGAAGGCAGTCGCTTAACCAACTGAGCCACCCAGGCGCCCAAGATTTTGAACTTTAATAGATGAGAAAATAAAACAGATTCCTATTTCCTACCTTTATCTCCAGCCTCCTACCTCCACGTCGTGTGTTGTGTAAGCCTTCTGGAATCTTTGTTACTGAAGGAGAGGATCTGAAATAACTTCACTCACTTGAAATTGAATTACTATGTTTTTTCCATCTGTAAAATGTTGATTCAAAATGGAGAAGAAGATAAATTATAGAGAAACAAAACATTTAATTTGCATAGGCAGGAACATGGCCTTGAAAATTCATGACCACTTAAAAGTAATTGAAATAAAACTAACTTTTGCTATTTGCTTTTTCAGGAGAATATAGATAGTTCTCAAAGTCTTTGATTAAATTGGGCTAACTGTAGGGCTGCCTTCAAAATGTTTTATAATTTTCGGGTCTTATATGCTTATTTGACAAAAGCAAAACTTACTGTTGTGATGTTATTTGAATCCGTGCCCACCTCTTAGTCCTTTCCCTTTGTATACTGTCATTCTGGAATGTTCTTCAACATCATTCTATTCCTCTATATCATTTGTTCTTTGTTCAGGTATCACTTCCCCAAACCTTTCATGGCTAACATCCTTAACATGCTATAATTTTCTGGAACTATTTATCACTATCTGAGATTATATTCTATGTTTATTTGTATAGTTATCGACTGTCTCCTCACAAGAAAGGAAACTGTGAGGACAGGACATTCTTTTTCATCATCTTTATATCCCCAGTTCCCAACACCTGATAGAAATTCTATGAATATTTGTTGAATGAATGAATCAGTTGTATGTAAAGATTTACCAATTCTGGAAATTCATTTAAATTGCTTCTTTTTTTTTTTTTTTAAAGATTTCATTTATTTATTTGACAGAGAGAGACACAGCGAGAGAGGGAACACAAGTAGGGGGAGTGGGAGAGGGGAAGCAGGCTTCCCGCTGAGCATGGAGCCCAATGCGGGGCTCGATCCCAGGACCCTGAGATCATGATCTGAGCCAAAGGCAGCTGTTTAACCGACTGAGCCACCCAGGCACCCCTCATTTAAATTGCTTCTAATGGGAAAAATGATACAAATTACTTTTCTTTACATATCTTACCATATAAAATACTTCTGTACCCATTTAAAATAATGCTTCTGAAAAGAATTTTTAAATATCAAGGCAATAAAAGGGCCTCATTTTAAACATTTTCAAGCGGTATTAAGTTGGAGCTTCAAGTGTATGTTTTTCTAGATTATTAAATTAGAATGAAATATTGTCAAATGCATTATTGGACTATTAGTGTTAATTACATATTTTTATATGACGCTTCATGCTATAGCAAGATCACATTTTGTTAAACAGAGGTGAGGCACTTTTGAGTGTAGCTCAACAGTGAACATCCTTGGAAAAATGGCATTGGGGTTAAAGGTAAAATTAGACACCCACGTTTTCCAGCTATGGGATTTGACAGGAAAAAGTGCTTTTGCTTTTTCTTCCCCTTCCTCCTCCTCCTATTATTCTTCTCTTTCCCCTTCCTTCTCTTTTCTCCTCTTCTTTCTTTAATCCTTTTGTGAAGTAATCCCACTGGGTGGAAGCATGGAGCTAATTTTACCAAACAAGAGCAGTAGAAAACAACACTTAAACATGGTGTGGCTGTTTCAACATATTAATGCTACTAATCTTAGAAAATATTTTTGTATTTTTAGAACTTATACAAATTGAGAGGAGAAATGACAAATGGCTTCAGGGGATATAGATATATGACAGACTGGCAACACTCACCCAGACAGGATGGTTGGTACTTTCATTTACCTTAAATGTCTTCTGTTTATAAGAAGACCAGTAAAAAAAAAAGTGCTCTAGAATTAACTGTGTTTTGGTGACATATTTCCTTGGCTTATTGATTAATTTCCTAGTCACATAAATTCTACAATTTCAGCTTTTCCTTTATCAAGATTGCTGAGAAAATGATAATGGATTAATGAAATAAGATAGCTCAGAGGAGTTGAAAACTGGATAATGCTCATATTAAAAGTATAATATAAAGCTTTGAATTGGTGCCTTAAGCAGACAATCATGTTTATCTCAGAAGAAAATCTTAAGTGTGTTACTGCACATGGGATAATATTTAGTTATTTCTTATTTTCATGCCTTAAGGCACATCTCAGAGAAAAGAACAAATGTCGTAGCAATAATATTTTATATTACTATACATATCTGGTTATTGACTGGAACTTTTGCATATATAATTTTTTTTTCACCACCAGTATTTCTTTTAATAAGACATGGAAGGCTATATGACAGGGAAAGGGGGAGGGAAGTCAAATATGATCATTTACAACCACAAAAAAGCCTCTGTACATGTCTTACACCTGGCAGAAGGGAGGGCAAGCCGGGGAGAGGCAGGCTGGGGTCAGCCCTATTTGTAGAGGATATCACAGTCCAAGCTGGTAGAGAAGGTAGGTCTTAGTTGTTTCAAGAGCTAGTCATCAGTACAGGATAGCCACACAGCAAAAATGTTTGCAAAACTGGAGAAGAAAATGGTAGAAGAGACTGCTTTCGTCCTGAGGCCAGGGATTGCTACTAAGATCCCATGGTTGGTGAGCAAGGAATCGGTTGCCTCAATGGGAGCTGACTCAGGAGATGACTACTTTCAATGGAAGCAGCTCCAGAGAAGGTCTTTTATCCTAGCTTTTGAGAAGAAATGAATACATACAGATATTAAAGGCCAGACTTTCTGACTATGCTAAACGCATCTGAAACTTGCAGGAGATTAAGGAGAAACTTGAAATTGGGTTAGAAAAACACCAGGATTCTTCCATGTGAAAATTTTAAGAGCAGAATGAGACATTCCAAGCCAACTGAGCCAAAATGGTGGAAGGATTGGCTTTGGCATTAGTCAGGGAGGACCAGGAATGGGCAGGAAAAAAAAATGGACGCTAGATAAAGGAAGAAATTTCTGATAGCTCAACAGATTCTGGTTCAAGATGGTGATATGATGGGAATATTCTGAACTTACCTCCTCCCATAGACACACTGAGTCTACAGCTAGATATGGTACAATTCCTCTTTAAAAAAACTTAAAGCCTGGCTGAGTGATGACTTCACATTTGGCAAATGAGAGGAAAAGCAAGTAGGAGAGGCTGGGATACAATCTTGCCATAAGTCCCCTTCTTCCAGTGTTGTGACCCACAACTGAGAGAATTCAAAACCAGAGCTTCTTCCTGAGGAGAGAAGGATTCGAACCCTACATCAAGCACTCCCAACTTTTAAGACATGGGTTTACATTATCATTATTTTTTCGAAAAAAAATGCAGCTTTCATTTAATAAATTTCAGAGGCAGACACCACCAAGAGAAGCTTGCCGGTTGAGATGTATGTGATGTTATGACTGCAGACAAACCATCTTGTGAAAAAATATTCAAAAGGATTATAAGCATGGCTAGCAGAGTCATTTTTAGAATGGAGTCAGGAGGCCATAATGGAAAAGTAACTTACGCATCCAAATGGAACCTGGACTTTGGACTTTTGCCAACCACAACCCACCACATCCTAGAAAACATCCTTGGCCCTTGACTGAAATGGAGATAACAAAATCCTGTTAGCTAAACAACCAATCATGTATTAGACAGTCAACTTAAACTGAACAGCACCAATCATAATTCTCTCAAAACACTTGTGTAAGCCTGCGGTTTTTGTCTTTAAAAACTCCTGCCTCTTGCCTGTGATTTGGAGCACACTTTTGATTTTGGTCTACTCTTCACCTCCTGGATTATAATCCCTAAAACCCTGAATAAATACATACATTTATTTTCTGGCTTTCAGTTTTGCCTTTCTTTAGCCAACATTATCCATGGTAATTTAAACAGCTTTGGATATGAGAGTTGGGGGTAAATACCTTAAATTTGATATAGATGTGAAAACAAGTCACCATGTACTCTGATGTATTCAGTGTGATGAAGGAATAATTTGCTTTTATACTCTGCAACAATTCTGGGCTCCAAAAAGGGCATAGAGACAAGGAGTAAGCAGAATAGAGCTCCAAACTGCAGCCAGAACAATCTTATAAATGAAAATGAAAATGTAAATCTGTTAATGTCATCACTTTCAATAAAGCCCTTTATCTCTTCATAATTGCTTTCAGATTCAGGACCAAAATTTTTATCCTGATCTATGAGGCTCTTTGTGGTCTCACCCTGTCTTTTTTTTTTCCAGACTCTACCTCAATCACTCTCTCTTTCTTCTCTGTTCTAGTAACAATGGACTTTCTTCATTTGCTCAAATGAACTGTATCTCCTGCAGCTACAAGCTCTTCCTGCTGCTTGGAAATAGGGAACACCCCATTTCCCTTGCCCACTTAACTCACACTCATCCATCGGATTTCAAGTATCACTTCCTCTGGGAAGCCTTCCTTGGCCTCTCAGGCCAGTGAAGCTCCTCAGTTACAGACTTTTAAGGCATCACGTTTGCTGTATGACTGTTTGACTAATGTGTTTTACCCAAGTTGACTGTAAGCTCCAAGAAGTCAGGCACTGGGTTAGATTTCGGTCACCATTGTACTCACAGCTCCAGCAGTTTGTCTGTGGTCCCATTCCCTCTCTAACCCATACCCTACATCCTACTTGTTTTTTTTTTTTTTTTAAGATTTTATTTATTTATTTGACAGAGAGAGACAGTGAGAGAGGGAACACAAGTAGGGGGAGTGGGAGAGGGAGAAGCAGGCTCCTTGCTGAGCAGGGAGCCCGATGCGGGACTCCATCCCAAGACCCTGAGATCATGACCTGAGCCGAAGGCAGATGCTTAACAACTGAGCCACCCAGGCGCCCTCCTACTTGTTTTTGAATGCTCATTTTTTGAGATTCCCATGGTATTGTCAGACTCTAGCCACACCTTCTCTTCTACAAACATACAATCAGAGATTAGGGATATGCATCAAACCCTGAGAGATATTCTACCATCAAGAAAAGTGAGGTGGCCTTTGAAAAAAACTTGGTAGCAATGCATGTAAAAGGCTGTAGCTTTTCATGAACTGTCTTAATTCAAGTCATCAGAGAACAAGAGGTGAATATAGGAAAAGATTCCACTCCAAACCAAGAAAATCAGAGTGGTTAAGCTTGTAAGCCACATCTTGGACTGTTCATGTGACATTGACTTCCATGCTGAATTTACTGTAGTTGTCGATTTCAAAATAAATGCAAATAGAATAAGTTTTAAGATTGGTGCGGGAAAGAGAAGAGTATTTTCTCCATAATTAATACCCATTCCTTTTTTTTTATTGGTTTAGTAATAAAGCCACCACCTCAGACCAAAACGATACCCATGATGGGGTCGTTGTACTTTCTATTGGGAGAAAAGTGAGGAAGGGAAAACAAAATCTTGTGATTTAATTATCAGTGGTATCACTTATTATTTCCTCAGATGTAAATACTTTCTTCATCAATTTTCTCAAAGTCCCTGATAAAAGTAAAGTGATTACAATGCCTCATTCCTCCTAGTGTGGGAACTTTATGTAATGAGAAGTTGTTTCTTTTTTCTTTTCATAGCTTGCCAAACTAGAAGTCATCTAATCTAAATTCCTCATTAGCAGAGAAAATAGTACTTGTACTGTGAATGAGTGATATAAACATATGTAGGTGATTTGTTCCATTTAGGGTGTGTGTGTGTGTGTGTGTGTACATATGTATTTTTTTTTTTTTAGTGAGATGGTGCATAGCTAACTAATTTTTCAAAGATGTCTATAAACCTACCACCATTTAAAAACCAGACATAATCTTCTCTAGATAGTCAGGGTCAAAAACTCAGGACATTCAGTAAAAGAGGGGGAAAATAAAGAATAATTGGAAGGACAGAAAACTTGAGAGTTCTGTGTAGTATGTTATTCATCCCCTGTTAAAGGTATTTATATTACTGCCTATGAAATCTGAGGCTCAGTCTGGATTTGCTAACATTATTGTATTTGGATATTGATATAGTATGTTTTATAATGATGAACTAAGAAGCAGTTACACAAAACGAGAAAATAAGGAGGAAGAACAACTGTGTACTGACATCCAGGTGGGAATACAAAAATGTCCTGGATTTAGAAAAAGCTGCAGACAGAATACAAATGATGACTTGGACACATGATACAGCTCACTGCCCAATTGACGATAAAAACCACAGCTGTACTGAGAAGTAACTACAGGGATGCAATGCATTGTGTATGGAAGATGCTTTATATTTTAGAAAAAAAGTGATGGGATAGTTTCAATTAATTGTCTAGAACAAAATTTGTAACCCTACAAAATTATTTTCTAAGTCTACAAAATGTGTGTGAATTTAACAGAAAATTTTACTTGTCGATATTAAATTTTTTTCCCCCTTAGAGCCAGCAAACCTAGGGAGAGCTAATTAAATCTGTCCTGTTTTGCATATAGATGTGTTCTAAAAATAAGGTTGAAAATGTTTACTTTGGTTACTACAACATTTTGGTTACTTACAGTATCGTTTTGTAAGTCTTCAGACATTTTGTGGACATTTGTCAGTATTTCTTGATGTGAAGGTTTTAGGAATTTTGTTTCAGAGATTCACTTATTTATTTTAGAGAGAGAGTGAGTGAGCAGGGGGAGGGGCAGAGGGAGAGAGAGAATCTGAAGCAGACTCCCTGTTCAGCAGGGAGCCCGACTTGGGGCTTGATCCCAGGACCCCGAGATCATGACCTGAGCCAAAATCAAGAGTCGGTTGCTCAACTGACTGAGCCACCCAGGTGCCCATGAATTGTTTTTTCAAAAGTAAGGTCTAATACACTAGTATAGGATTAGGAGACAGTGGTATAATTAATAGCTCTAAGGAGATCTCAGACATGAAATTATGACATCAATAGAAGCAATTATATAAATAAGATATTAAATAAATATTTACCAATCCAAGTAAGATTGAGATGCTAGGCAGGTAAAAAAGGCAATAAAAGTAATCAAACTTAATATGGTAGAAACCTGGTATGATCTTCATGAGAATTCAGATTAAAATGACCATATATTGGGCACCTGGGTGGCTCAGTTGGTTAGGCGTCTGCCTTCGGCTCAGGTCATGATCTCAGAGTCCTGGGATTGAGTCCCGCATTGGCCTCCTTGCTCTGTGGGGAGCCTGCTTCTCCCTCTCCTCCCCACTTGTGCTCTCTCTCACTCTCTCTCTCTCTCTCAAATAAATAAATAAAATCTAAAAAAAATAAAAAAAATAAAATGACCATATATTGAATTATTCTCTATGAGGCTTGGGTATAACTGAAGGGACCACCTGCTATATTACATTACTGCACAGTAGTCCAGAGTGTGGACTTCAGATTCAGGATGCTTATCTGGAGCAATTAACGTGTTTTCTCTATGCCTTAGTATCAAATTCACAGAGTTTCTATGGAGGTTAGAAGACTTAATATATTTAAAGATCTTAGCACAAGCCTAGCACATAGTGAATTGCTCCAAATGTTATCTGCACTCTTACTGCTGCTACCAATACTGATGTTTATAATTTTTATAGTTGATAATATTTCTAATCTGTGAGGAATCATGAAGAGGATGTAGAAGGCTGAAGAAAGTTATAACAATATTCAAAGAGATGAAGAAAACAGGACCTATAACTGTAACCTTGAAACCTTTGTCCTTGATGTCAACTCCTGACCAAAAAAAAAAAAAGAGTGAATTATTGAAATAGTGGTTTGTGAATAGCTAGAAAAGGAAGGAGTGGCCATCAGGAGCCAAAATGGATTGAATTTGAATGAATCATGTCAGTCTAAGTAAATTCTTTTCGGCAGAGATACCAGACTGATAAAGCACCTCACCTCCTAAATATCATTAGGCATGGTGTCTCCAAACTTTAGTAAGTTGCTAGATAAGCTCCTTCATCTTGTGACCTAGATAGGGGTTTTGTTGTTGATTCAATTTAAGATGCTGGACTTATTAATTAGAAAAATAATCAACCTTGTAACTCTACCCAAAGGGTCCAGATTAATGAATTAGTGTAGACATATAAGAAAATTTCTAACAGTGTATTTCAGGGTCTAACTTTGGCTGTCCTCTGTGGAATACATTTTATCAGTTAATGTATTGAATAATAATAATGATGATGTTGAAGAACAGTAATAGAAACTTTAGAAGACTTTATTTCTACTCACAGCCAATTTCCTCCTTTTCTTTCTAACAAAAGTCCAATTTTCTTCAGCTATTAACTCTTTTTACAGCAGCCATGTGCTCACATGGGAAAATATCATCTCCAACCCCTGAATCATGACTGGTTTAAGACAACCATTATGTCCTATACCATTTGCCAGTTATTGATTTGGAAATGGGCATCTTGACTTATAGGAAAGTTGGCTGGGAAAGTTTCTGAGAGACAGAAGAAAGAATGTTTCTTAAGGTCTTTTGGACCTTACCATGAAGAAAAAATGGCTGAAGATGCTAATGCCATCTGGAGAGCATGGAGGGGAAAAAAGCCAACATGCCTGAGAACAGCAGGGAAGGACGATGGAAAGACGCCCATCACTGAGAATGTCCTTGAACCATTGAATAAACTTACTTTGTGACGTGTGTGTGAAATAAAACTTCCCTACTTTGACAGCTGAGGCAGAGTTTCCTGTACCATGCAACCTAAAACATTTGAACAAATGAATCTTGTGTCAGGTGCTGTGCTACATGTCTTAAACCCACACTCCCATTTAATCATCTCAGTAGCACTATGTATCTACATTTTACAAAGAAGTAAATTGTGGCTCAGAAAGGGGAAGTGATTTACTGTTAGTAAACAAGTTTTCATGTCTTATTTCTTGTCTTAATGAGGAAATCTTTCTATATATCAATACATAAATATACTCCTTTATTGGATATTCTAAAATCTTAACTTTAAACTGCCTGCATTTGACTTTTGTGCATGGTATGAGAAACCAGTTGTAACTTCTGTTCATTTTTTGACAAATATTCAATTACTCTACTATCAGAAATTGAAAAGTCCATCACTTTCTTTCTTTCTTTTTTTTTTTTAAAGGTTTTATTTATTTATTTGACAGAGAGAGAGAGAGAGAGAGAGAGAAAGGGCACACAAGCAGGGGGAGCAGCAGAGGGAGAGGGAGAAGCAGACTCCCCACTGGGCAGGGGGCCTGATGTGGGGCTCAATCCCAGGACCCTGAGATCATGACCTGAGCTGAAGGCAGATGGTTAACCAACTGAGCCACCCAGATGCCCCAAAAAGTCCATCACTTTCTTACCTAACAGCAGTGCCACCTCAATTATATCCCTGGATCTGTTTCTGCTCAATTCCGTTGTTCTATTTGTCTAAACCTGCTCCAATACAGTGCACTCATTACTTTATAGCTTTATATATAAGAAGTCTTAATACCTGTCGGAGCAAGTTTTCCAATAATCATGTATTATTCTTCAAGAATATCTTGGTTGTTCACATTTTCTTTAAAATTTCAGAAAATTTCTTAAAATTTCTTGAAAAATTTCTTTAAAATTTCACCAAAAAAGATTTCCTCATTAAGACAGATTTCTCATACCATGCACAAAAGTCAAATGCAGGCAATTTAAAGTTAAGATTTTATTTATTAATTTTTTTATTTTTATTTTTTTTAAAGATTTTATTTATTTATTTGACAGAGAGAGACACAGCGAGAGAGGGAATACAAGCAGGGGGAGTGGGAGAGGGAGAAGCAGGCTTCCCGCAGAGCAGGGAGCCCGATGTGGGACTCGATCCCAGGATCCTGGGATCATGACCTGAGCTGAAGGCAGTCGCTTAACCAACTGAGCCACCCAGGCGCCCTAAAGTTAAGATTTTAGAACATCCAATAAAGGAGTATATTTATGTATTGATATATAGAAAGATTTCCTCATTAAGACAAGAAATAAGACATGAAAACTTGTTTACTAACAGTAAATCACTTCCCCTCTCTGAGCCACAATTTACTTCTTTGTAAAATGTAGATACATAGTGCTACTGAGATGATTAAATGGGAGTGTGGGTTTAAGACATGTAGCACAGCACCTGACACCTCAAATTCAACAATAAAAACAGCAACAACAAATCAATAGTGACCTTAGTAACAAATGCATCAAATCTACAGATCAATCTGTTAGTAAACTGCAAAGTTGAGATATATGGTCAGGTATCATTGACTTCAGCATTTGCATGGCTGTCTATTATAATATACAAACTTTCCAGTTAAGTTTAAAAAGAATGATTATAAAGTTTTGAGGGGGATAACAAAAATGTCAATTGGAAGGACTTTGACAAATAAGAGTGTTACAGCTGCTTTTGTGCCAAGGGTGTCTTGTTAGAACTAGGCTGTCTTGACTTTCAGATCTGATAACTTTGTGAGGAACTGTGTGTGGAGTCAAAGCTTGGGATACTATAAAAAAAGGGGGGGGGAGGGTTTTAGGAATTCTGAGGCCCCAACAGACTATAACCTCAGGATAAGTGTGAACCAGAAGCTAAGCCTGTCACTGCTCACTCTCATCCCCAGGATCTCACAAGAAAAGTTTCTCTGCAACTTAGCAGAAGAATAAAAAAAAGTTCTTTAGAAATTGTTGCCATATGTGAGATTTTGGATTCACTTGTAGTAAAAATTCTTGGGGAGTAAGAACAACAATAGCAAGAACAAAATAATCCTCCAACCATGAATAGTTTGCTATGCAAATACTAGCAGAGAGAAAACATTTGCAGCTCCATTACTGTCAGATAAAATTAACTTTAGTGTGTGAAAGAATTGCTAGAGATAGAGCGGTTACTTAAAAATCAAATTCTCAAGGAAGATAGAAAAATTAAACATATAGGGGTATGTAGTTGCATAGCCTCAGAATATACGAAGGATGAATTTTTAGAACTACCAAAAGTAATTATATGAACAATATAATTAGCATTCTTGACCTAGTAGACTTCTCAAGTCAAGAATATATATACTTTTCAAATTATATAGGGAAAAGTTAAAATATTGACTGTGTTCCATAAAGACAATTTCAAAAAATGTAAAAGGACTGAAATGATATGCAACATGTTCTCCCAATGAAACACATTTAAGTGTAAGAAGCAATAAGAAAAAAAGTTACCATGAAAATCTCTGTAAAATGGGGAATTAGGAAACCCAGTTTTATATAATTAATGGTTCAAAGAAGAAATCATAATGGAAATTAGAGGTGTTTAAGAAATAAAATTCAACCGAGTAAATGTAAAGATCTAATTGGCTTTATTCAACCATTCATGAATTGAGTAGCATCCCATCTGGCAAGTTAGAAGGAGCTCCAAAGAGCTGTACAAAATGGAAGGATTCTATAGGCAGAAATGGGGCAAAACAAGGTTATTAGCAAAAGAAAAGAAAGGATTATTTCTGGCCAGGTTACCTTGCCTTAGGGGAAAGCAGGGGGTCTTATGCAGAGTACCTTACTAGTGCTGATCAGGAAATTCTAGACTACTTGGTTTAAAATTTCACTCCTGGGAGAGCCTGAAACTGCAATTAGGTTAGTTATTAAATCTTGTGAGGTTTAACATTTAAATGACTCCTTTTTGAAAACTGTTTCTTTTAAACAGGATAATTTTAACTTAATAATTACAATACAAAATAGGAAATCTAAGGGGATATAGGCCAACACAATAATTAGAAATTTGTAGCCTTAAATACTTATCTAAGAAAATAAGGCTGAAAGTTAATGTCAACCCATGTGTCTCTAAAAGTTAGAAAAGTACAGCAAAATAAACCACAACAATATATAAGAAAGAATATAAGGACAGAGATTAATGATTTAAAAACAAATATATAAGAGAAACTATCAATGAAGCCAAAAGTCAGCTGTTTTGGAGGAAAAAGATCAATAAAATTGACAAACCTCTGGCAAGTTTGATCATGAAAAAAGGAGAGGAGACCTAAATAATACATATAAAGAATGCAAAAGGGACTTAACTGTAGGTGCTGCAGACAATAAACAGATAGATGGTATTATAATTAGTTTATGCCAATACATTTGAAAATATGGGAAAAAATGTTCAAATTCCTAGGAAAATAAACTTTCCCAAAGTGAGTCAGTGTAAAATAGGCAATAGGAATAGTTCTATAAACATGAAATGAATTGAGTAACCCAAATAATGGTTTCACAAAGAAAACCTCAGACCTAGATGGCTTTACTAGTGACTTTTATCAAATAATCAAACAAGAAATAATTCCTATCTTCTGTAAACTCTTCCAGAGGATAGGATAGGAGAAAACACTCTAGTTCATTTGATAAGGCTCATGCAATTTTTTTCAATAGTATACTAGTTTTTCCACAAGATATTGAAAGCTTTCTCTTGCATCTGGAACCTGGATACCTGATAATACTAATTCTATTTAACATTATATACATAAATTATGCAAATTAAAAGAAAATTCATCAAAGATTCTGGATGCAAAGTCAATACCCAACAATAAATTGATATATAATGCCATATCTGCTACAAAGAGAAAATGTAATTTTAGACTATAACATTCACAATAGCAACAAAAATGTCAGATACTTAGGAACAAGTTTAACACAAGTGTGCAAGGTCTCTATGGATATAATTATGACTTTTTTGAAGGTCATTAAATATGTAAATAAACAGATATATTACAATCATGGATTAGAATACGTAGTATTGTAAAGATGTCAGTTGTCTCCAAATTGATCTGTAGATTTGATGCATTTGTTACTAAGGTCACTATAAATTTGTTGTTGTTGCTGTTTTTATTGTTGAATTTGAGGAGTTGATCCTGAAATTTTAAAGAAAATGTGAACAACCAAGATATTCTTGAAGAATAATACATGATTATTGGAAAACTTGCTCCGACAGGTATTAAGACTTCTTATATATAAAGCTATAAAGTAATGAGTGCACTGTATTGGAGCAGGTTTAGACAAATAGAACAACGGAATTGAGCATAGTCCAGAAACAGATCCAGGGATATAATTGAGGTGGCACTGCTGTTAGGTAAGAAAGTGATGGACTTTTCAATTTCTGATAGGGAAATTGAATATTTGTCAAAAAATGAACAGAAGTTACAACTGGTTTCTCATACCATGCACAAAAGTCAAATGCAGGCAGTTTAAAGTTAAGATTTTAGAATATCCAATAAAGGAGTATATTTATGTATTGATATATAGAAAGATTTCCTCATTAAGACAAGAAATAAGACATGAAAACTTCTAGCCATAAAGGAAGACTGGTTAATTCAACTACATTAAAATTGAGAATTTCTTTTAAAATTTAAAAGAATGAAGAATCACAGAGTAGAAGTTGCAGCATATGTAAACAATAAAATATCATATCCATAATATTTAGAGATTCTTACAGATTACTGAGGAAAAAAAACCCCAGATGTTTCAATAGAAAAAAATGGGTAGAAGACTTCTACAGACTTTCACACAACAGGAGATCCAAGTGGCCAATGGACAAATAAAAAGCTTAATCTGTCTTATTTGTAGGTTAAAGTCATAGATAGATATCCTTACTCAACAGAGAAGGATGTGAAATTTAAGAAAAGAAAGTGTGGCAAGAATGAGAAGTGTAGGTTTTTCTGATAAATATTTTTGGGGAACAGTATATTATCTAGTAAAGTTGAAGATATGCAAAATAGTCATTCCTCTCCTAATATATTCCCTAGAGAATCTCCTGTATGTGTGTACCCGGAGATAGTTATAAGAATTTTTATAGCATCAGGTTTTAAAAAAATAACTCCCAATTGAGAGCAAGACAAATGTTTATCAATAGGAAAATGGATAAAAAAAAATTGTGGTATCTCATAGAATGGAAAGTAATACAGCAGTTGAATGTACAGGTAGATGTAAAAATAAATGAATAAATCTGACAAATATAATGATGAACAAGACTAGGAAGTTATTTAATAATGTGTACAATATTATTCCAATTAGTTTAAGTTCAAAAACAAGAAAAACTAACTTCATTGTTAAAAGCAAGGGTTAATTTTTATAAAAGTCAGAATATTGGGTATCTCCAGGCAGGAGGGAGAATGATCTGGTAGAAGAAGGCATAATTCTAGGCTTTCCAGGATGTTGTCAATGTCCTAGTTCTTCACCTGGTTAAATTAGGTGTCTGTTTTATAAATATACCTTAAAGTGTGTAAGTATATTTTATGGAATTTTAATGCATGATATATCTCAAAGAGCTATATTTAGAAAACAAACTAAAAGTGATATTTAAAATTTTTATTCATATATAGCCACTTTTATTTTATTTCATTTCATTTCAATCAGCATATATTTTACCATATACATAGTATTGTGTATGAATGTATTTGGATGTGTGTGTATGTATGTGTGTGTGAATAAAATTAAGTGATATATATCAATATATTTTTAACTTGAATGCTTCAATGGGCAATATATTTCATTCCTTTATTTTCTATTTTATTTTATTATTTTTGAGGGTGAGTGAGAGAGAGTGTGGAGGGGCAGAAGGAGAGGGAGAGGGAGAATCTTAAGCATGCTCCCAGCGTGCAACCCATTGAGGGGCTCCATTTTACGACCCTGAGATTGGGACTGAGCTGGAATCAAGAGTCTGACGCTTAACTAAGTCACCCAGGTGCCATATTTCATTCCTTTAAAGATAATTTTACAACATTTAAATGATGTGTAGTTTCATAATTGATAAAGATATTAGGGTGAAATTTTACATACAGGCACAAAAATATATATATGTATAGTTATGCCTTATATTCAAAATAGCATTGGTCATGGGACCTTTGTACACACATATAGAAAGCAGCAAAAAACTTAGAAATTACACTAATCTGTAAGATCAATATGATCCAATAAGAACTAGTGTTTGAAGTATAAACATTAATACCAAGGCAATAAAATTCTTAACTTCCCTGAACTTTCTAGATAATAACTGAATTATTCAGTTCATACTTGAAATGGCTATGTTCATTATGGAAAGTAATGAGTGTATTGAAAAGACTTGACTTTAGACTGTTTGATAAAGAAATCTGGATCCAGTGCAGTGTAGATTTAATGAAGACAGTAGAGCTGTTTTCAAATATTGGAAGGGCCATTATGGGAAATAGATAAATTGGACTTCAGCAAAATTAAAAACTATAATGCTGCAAATGATACCAGCAAGAAAGTGAAGAGAACCCACAGAACTGGAGAAAATATGTGCAAATCATATATGTGATAAAAGACTTCGTAGAATATATACAGAACTCTTTTAACTTGATAATTAAAAGACAACACACTTAAAAAAAAAAACAGGCAAAGACTTGAATAGACATTTTTTCAAAGAATACATATAAATGGCCAAAAGCACATGAAAAGAAGGTAACATCATCAGCCATCAGGGAAATGCAAACCCAAACCACAATGAGATGCTACTTCATACCCACAAGAATGGCTAGAATAAGAAAGATGGATAATAACAAGTGTTGGTGAAGATGTAGAGAATTTGGAACGTTCATACCCAGTGCTGGTGGGAATGTAAAATGGCACAGCCTTTTGGAAAACAGTTTGGCAGTTCCCCCAAAATGTTGAATGTAGAGTTACCATATGACACAGAAATCCTACTCCTAGGAATACAGCTGATCCTTGAACAACATGTATTTGAACTGTGTGGGTCCACTTATACATGGATTGTTTTGAATTAATATGTAAATACTGTAAATGTATTTTCTTTGTTACAATTTTCTTTATAACATTTTCTCTGGCTTACTTTATTATAATAATACAGTATATAATACATATAATATAGAAAATATGTGTTAATTGACTTTATGTTATCCGTAAGGCTTCTGGTTAGTAATAGGCTACGTTGTAATTAAATTTTAGGGGAGTCAAGAGTTATGCAGATTTTCAACTACATGAGATGTCCGTGCCCCAAACCCCTGCATTGTTCAAGGGTCAACTGTATACCCAAGAGAAATGAAAGCATATGCCCACACAAAATCTTGTATGCAAATATTTATAGTAGTATTATTAAAATAGCTAAAAAGTAGGAATGACTCAAATATTAATCAGCTCATTAATGGGAATATAAAGTGTTTCAGAAATGCAATAATATTCATACAATGGAATACTATTTAGCAATAAAAAAGAATGAACTATTGATACATGCTATAATGTGGATGAATCTTGAAAATATTATGCTAAGGAAAAGAAGCCAGTCAAAAAAAACCCCCACAGATTATGAGATTCCATATTTATGAAATGTCCAGAATAGGTCATCTGTAGAGACAGAAAATAGATTATTTGTTGCCTTGGCTCAGGAGATCATTATAGGGAGATGGCGAGTAATTGCTAAAGGGCACAGGGTTTCTTTTTGTGATGATTAAAATATTCTAAAATATAGCTGTTAAAAAAGAATAACTCCAAAAGATAAAATTAAGATCAACAAATAGAAGGTACAGGATGACAGATTTTGGTTCAGTATATGAGAAAAAGCTATGTGAATGAATTCCTAGCTGATGGAATGGTCTGCCTATGTACATGGTTTCTACTCACTCCTGATGCTTCAACCTATGCAGATAAATACAAAGGAGGATTGAAATAATTTATGTGTGGTTGATGTAGATAGCATTCCAGGTTTCCTTCAACCTTACAGTCCTTGGTTATATGAGGAGGGACCTAGTTTGATTTCATAATTAACATTATATGAGTAACTCAATTCCTTTGTGGGATGGGATAGGGCCTAAATATGCAAACAAAATAATTAAATATGGAGTGACTATATGATACCTGTTAAATTGCATTATGAATCAATTGTTTTTCTAAAATATGAAGACAACTCATTTATTTTAGAGGATTTAGAGGATTTTAGAGGACTTATTTCTATAAAGAGATAATGTATCAATTGCCTTATGCTCCAATTGAGGAGATGTAATTCCCATGCTTCCTCTTTATTCTTCTCTGTTTCCTTGAAAAAAAATCTTAAACTTTAATGGGGAAAATGCTTAGCTTTAGAAGAAAAAAAAAATACCTCAATATATACTTCAATGACCCTTCTGATTTAGAAATTTTCTGGAAGAAACCATCTTGACCTGAGCACTTGTATTCTAGCTTTATCATCTGCAAATCACTTAGCTCTTTAAATCTCAATTTCTTTATCAGCAAAATGAGGATAATAATAGTACCAACCTCACTAGGTGTTTGGAAGAATTGAATTAAATGAGATAATCCATATACATCACTTAGCACAGTGCTTGATATATGGTAAGGACTCTACACACATATATTCAAAAGCCCAAATAAAAACATACAACCTCTGACCTCAGAATGGGTAGCATTTAAACAAAGTTTCAGAAATGCAGTGGAGATCTAGGAAAGAAAATGGGATTTAATCAGGGGAACTGCTATGGGATTTATTTATATTTACTTTTATCTCAGCACAGTTTTCCTTCCAGTTGCCCCACTTGTCCTCCTGCTAGGAGGTGCACAGGATGGATCAGCAGACAGGGATTTCTAGGCAGACATAAACATGTCACCTCACATATGCCCCTTGAGGCCAAGGATGCATCTGTTTAGTGGACTGGCAGAAGACAATAGGGAATAATGTGTTATATATAGTTAGCAGAACATATTATTGTCTTTCTGTGGACATATGTGGAACCTCACAGGGCATTTTATAGATTAAAGTCTTGAAATAACTTATCGGATCTGTCACTTCATTCTTGATGTTTAAAATACATTCAGGATAAATCCAGCATAAAATAGTGACAATTTCAGCTTCAGTACTGATACTAAAAATATAAAAGCATGAATAAGTCATATCTTGTATGCCTGTCTACCTTAAATTTTATTTTCAGATTCTTCCAAAAGCCTTTGCTTTGGGCTGATGGGCAGTCACAATCTGAGTTCTGAATTTATAGCTTTTATATTCAGATGCTAGATCAATAATGCTTTCATTCATCTTCAACATGATACAAAACCAAGAGTTTTAGAGACTAAGGGAATGCTTACAGCTGTAAATACTTGTAATATTTAAGTGATATATTTTCATTTTCTGAAATTTTTGATTCATTTCTAAAAATGAGCATAGGAAACAAAATTCTAGAATAGCAATAGGCCAGTTTTTTCTGATTGTTTTATTCTGACTTTCATTTTCCCACCTTTTTTGGTGTTGTAGATTTAGCTAATAATAGAGACATTGAAATGCACTACATAATTTAGATATAGAAGCCAGCAAGATTTGTAAATATCTTGAAGGTCTGTATCTTGGTGTAAAGTCATCTATCTCCTCCTACCATTAAAACTGAGTTATGCAAAACAAAACAAAACAAAACAAAACAAAAAAACTCCTATTTCTAGAATTTCTTTTTCTCAATCTCCACATTCGATATCCAAGTTCAGATTATCAGAATTGCTCATCAACTTTCTACCTGGTCATCCAGTTTCTTATTTTTTTCTCTTCCCTCATTCTTCATATTGTGATATCACTGTCCCCTAAATCTTCTCCACCAGCATATCCACACCCATGATCAAAGTGTATGATAAAATTCTACTAATCTTGTAAGAAAAAGCTAAGAGATATTTTTTCTCATAGTTTCTTTTACTATCAAAACCAGAATTAATTTATTTCTTATGTGTGACCCTTGGCACTAAAATACTCTCTTAAATTTAGCATGTATGATGTGATATTACAGTTCTAAGAATGCATGTGTTGGTCCATGTTGTTAAATTGAGAACTCTTTGAGAAAGGGATTGTATCTATTTGTTGTTAAATTGAGAACTCTTTGAGAGATGGGATTGTATCTATTTTTTTTTTTTTAATGTAGCTCCCAAACCTACCATGATTCTGGTTCCTTGGGGATGAAATGAAGTAGCAGTGGTAGAAATGAAGAGAAGTAAACAATTTCAAATATATATTAAAGATAAAATTTAGAAATTGCTGATGGCTTAGATGTAACAAATGAAATAGATCATGAAGATAAATCCCATGTTTTTGTCTTGGACAATTGGAACTATTTAATGAGATGCGGAAACATAAGGGATATGATGTGTGTGAATCAAGAGTTCTGTTTTGTAGATGTTAAGAGAACAGTTGATCAGGGAAGAAATGCACATTTGGGTATCATTAAATTACCGTTACTATTTCAAGCCACTGGAATTGTAGAGATAAAGTAGGAAGAGAGTATACATATAGAAGAAGAAAAGCTTGCTCAAATAATCTTAGGAATTCTTCAGCTTTAAAAAGGAAGAGTATGAGGAATTGACAGAAAGAGACTAAGAAGGAAGAATCAATGAAATTGGAGCAAACTCAGAAGAATATGGTATCTCAGAAATTGTAGTAGATTGTATCATTGTGCCTAGCTATCCACTCTGTCTTGCAAGAGGATTATTTATCCCTGCCTGTTGCCATAAAAAGTCTTAGAGAAGGATACTTTCACACTCTGTTGATTTTGGGCTCAGTCGTGTGACTTACATTGGCAAATGGAATGTGAGCAGACATGTATGCCATGTCCAAACAGAAGATTTAGAAGCATAGCAAGTTTCTGCCAGGCCTTTTGTTCTAGAGCCCTCTGCCAAGAGAAGGATATGTCTCAGAGAGAAGCTGCTCCTTTGACCTGGGTCCCCAAGTGAGAAAACACATGTAGCAGGTATGAACCCAAAGTACAACTTGGAGCAGAGCTGTGACAGGCAAAACACAGAAATGGACATGTAACTAGAATCAGAAATAGCTATTATTTTCTGAAGTCAATACAGTTTTACAGTTTTGTTTTTTTTATTAAATAAATCATGATCCAGCCACAGCAGACTAATATAGATGCAAAGAGAGAAGAATTTCAAGGAGGAGGAGGAGTGGTAATTAAGTTAAAATTGTATAAACAGGTACATACAGAATTTGTTTTTAATCTCCTTTCCATTGTTGAAGTGTGTAGAATGCTGGTATGGAGGGGGAAATTCAGTTTCCAGAAAAAATGCAGACACAGAGTATTTTGGATTAAGGTGTCAGTGTGCTGCAGCTTTACGAAAGAAGCTGGATGTGGTGTTGGAGTCTGTAATGAAGGGAAGCTGGGCCTTTCTTTGAAATCAACTGAGAAAAGACTTAGTACAAAACATTTGTATCTTGAGCATATGTGTAATCATATTCTAATGACAAACCTACAGAAGAGATTGACGATTATGTTACAACTTTATAAAGAGGATAAAGAGAATTTCAGAAAAGGTACTTAGCTCAAATTTCATGATTCTCAAAAATAAAGCAGTGTGGATGAAAAAGTAGAATATAGGGATATATTTTCTGAATAGCTTGAACCATTGTATATTGACTTTAAAAAAGTTAATATTTAGAAGTCTGCTAAAGCCACAAAAATAAAAATAGACTTTTGGAATCTATATAATTCTTGTCTTTTATAAATACTATTATAATAGCAGCCTTCTTCTCTCGTGAAATCTCAGAATAAATGAGTGAAAGCAACTGCCCAATATTCATTATTACAACGTTAAGATATTAAACATCCCATTGATATTTTCTTACTGTTGTTTTATACTTCTTTTTTGTTTTAGTACAAGTAAAATGAGTTCGTCTTATAAGTTTACTCATGGTCTTTTGTCTTTTAACAGTATATTTCTCTATAGGCCTTGGGTTCCTCAAACATGATATCTCCAGTTATGGTTTTAAAAATTAATGCTGATATATTTTCAAAAGTCTCATTTGGAATTTGAGCTACCATTACTATTCAGAGCTTTGTGTGGGGTGAATGGGAGTAGGTAGCTGGGTAAAAGGCAGGATACCCAGTTAAATTTGAATTTGAGATAAACAACAGATAATTTTTAGTGTAAGTATGTTCCAGGCAATATTTGAAATTCAAATTTTATCTGAAATTCAAATTAAACTGGGTATCTTGTATTCTTATTTGCTAAATCTGATGACCGTAAATGGGAGGGAGTGTCAACAACCTGCCCCTTCATGTTACTTCCCCAGTGCTGCCTCAGACCCTCTAACTAATGTATCCTAGGACACCCAAGCTGCTGTGAATGGCAAACTGTGAAAATAGTGGCCACTTAAGGACTTGATTGGCATACAATTAAAATGCCAACCAAGGAAAAGTTAGAGAGGAGACGAAGCCAGTGGGTTGTAGTATGTGGCTCAGAGCCCAGTCAGACCTGTATCAGAAACACTGTTTAGAATTCCACGTTCTGTGTATTCTAGTCATGGCTGTCTTTCTGAGGGCTTCAGTTTCATCACCATCTGAAATGGGAACGATAATAATTACTTTTAGTGTTTTTGTGAGGCTTACATATAGTTATGTTTATAACATGCTTAGGACAGAGTCTGGCACAGAGTGTCATTGACTGTTACCCAATGACTACTTTCAATTAATAATTTTACATAAACTATTGTGAGGCAGAAACTTAGAATAATGTATTCTGCTCAAAATGTCAAAAAGTTAGTTTCAGTGCTGCTTGTACATTGTGTATTTTGCTTAGCCATCAGATTTTAAATCATGTCTATGTGCAATAGTTACTGATTTAACTATTAATAGTTAATAGTCTATGTGTAATAGTTACTGTCTTGATAATTTTTTTTCAGATATAAAGGACTGTGAATATCTATCTATATGAAATCTCATATTTATATTTAAGAACAAATGAAATTTAACAAATTAGTAGAATTATATACCTGTTCATATACTAATGGCTTCTTTATTAGACTGATAGCTATTGACTTGATAAGAAACTCTTAGCGTGTCTAAGTGATGCTAGTTATGTGGAAAGGTAGTATATTGGGCACAATTTAATTTTTTCTACTGGTTATTACTGTTGATGTTTTTAACTACATATGCTATCTATAATCGCAAAAGGTTATGAAAGGAACCAACTACAAAAATCTTAGTTATAGACCAAATTTATTCAGCTAAAATTATGTAGAAACAAGTATAATTAACCAGAAAAATGAGTTACACAGATGTCTAAAATATTATTTTTCTCAATATTCACTTTTAATTATCATGATTAAATAACCTTCACATTCCCTTTTCTTGTTGAGAATACAAATGACTGGGTTAAAATATATTATATTGTAGACTATTTTAATGTAGTATTTTGCACTGTGGGATTTTAGAATGATCTCACCATTGAAACAATACTGGTGGGGAAACTCTGTGGAAACTAGCATCTGCATTAACATTTTTATAAAAATAATTCTTCAAATTCCCAAAATAGTGTACAATATTAAAACTACCTAATTAATAAGGAGAAAATGTCACTTCTCTATCCTTTGATCTTTTGGCTGAATCCCAACTAATGTTGAGCTTTTGCATTGTCAGTTCATAGCTAATTCGTTGCCATTTCACCCTTAGTTCTATATGGCATAGTCAGAGAAATTACTTAAAAGTATAGAAATTCAAGATGTCTGGGGATTAAGTAGAGTAATGAATAATTTCAAGACTCAGTAGGATTCTGAAATTTCTGGCAGATATTATTTCTAAAAGATGTATTGTTTTAATTGGAAATTTTTATTTTAACTGATTTTATAGCAGATTTTCCCCAGTACAATATAAATCCTTAAAGAAGAGCAAAATTTTCTGTTTTCTTGCGGGGAAAAAAAAAACCTTAATTGAAATAATGAGCTATTAGATTCATCAGGTTACTTTGTTGTCATGATAAATTAAACTTTTAAAAATAGAGAAAATATGATGTAAGTTTTGAGATTACTTTTACTATGAAAATTTTATTTCCAATAGTGCTTAGATGCAGTATACTGGTCTTTAATATAACACAATTAATTTCATAGTATTTCTAGAAGATGCTCTCATGAGATTACTATTTCAGGAAAGAAACCAGAAAAAAAGAAAGAACACTTGCCTAGATTTAATTAATATATCAGAGCATATGAGACAAAAATTTTTTTCAACTTCTGTTTCTCAGAAAATGTAAGACTGTCCATGAGTGTTGGTTCTAGAACAGATTGTTCTTTAATTTGATAATAATCACCAGATTTTATCTAGTGTTGAAAGGTATAGTGTCCTTGTACTAGGATCTGCTTATCTAGGATTCTTGGATAACTAATGGAGCATTGTGACAGACTATTAAAGCATATTTGCTTAAGTTAACCTGACAAATTAATTTTAGTGACACCAACTTTAATCTTTTCAATTGGAATTTTTACCTGTTTTTTTTTTCTGAGTTAATTGAAATATCAACTCTTCATGAAGATGCATCTCAGGAAATATTTTGCCTAATTTCTAACATTAATAAAGAGTTAAAAGTTGTGCTATTATAAAAATCTCTTAACTATTCCATACTCTTAAGATCAAATATTAAATGAGAATTAATAATGTGTCAAATTCTGTTTTAAGTTTCCAGGAGCACATTGAATAATAAATCACAGCTCCTGCCCTCAGGAGGCTTATGGCTTAGAGAGAAAAAGGCAATTAATAGGGCCATTAAAATACAGAGTGATGTGTGATGTGGTAGTTAGTGGGTGTTCAGAATTCTGTGGAAGCAAGGTCCACTTCTTTCAACCTCAAGGGATCATGAGAGTTTGCCAGAATAGGCAATTTATAATCTGATTACTAAGTAGGAGAAAGGTAAATGGTATTGTGGAAGAATGTTAAAAAACAAAAACAAAAACAAAAAAAACAAAAAAACTTCAGTAAAGAACTCTCAAGGGACATCAGAAACTTTGTTGCCACGTGTGTTTGGAATTAATGTTAAATTGTGCCTGTGGAGAGATAATTCTCTATAGGTGTCTCCCATTTCTGTATATTTTGTGAGCAAATGCATTGCTGCTATTTTTCCAGACTACATTTTCTGGGATGTGTGTATAGTGAACAGCTTTATAAGATGGAGATGGTATCTTCTGGAGCACAGGGAAAGTCTGTTTATTGTCTGGTATAGTAATGTCTCCCTCTGGACAAGTCAGGCTGATGTACTGTCCATTATAAAAAACCTGAAGTCCCTAAGGTCGGGGTTTCTCTTCCGTAGTGCAATCCACTACATGGGTGGGCATTATGCGGCCCTGTTCACATTTTCCCTCGGGAACTTGGTCTCAGAGAACTGGCTCAAATGCCATTACTCTCACCATTGCCATTTCTGTGAGTAATGATATTTAGTCAGATGTAAAACTCCTGTTTATTCAAAGTTTAATAAGTATACTCTTTATTATAACGTTTTTTGGTGTTTTTTTTTTTTTTTTTTACAGAATGGAGTGTTTATGGAAAAAGTGATGGGAACTAGTATGAAATAAAAGGGGACAATTATTAGTGTCATAGTAACAAATTTCTTTCTACTCTGATACTTTTGAAAGTTATCAGAAATATTGTTCATAAAGATACATAACAGAAATGAAAATTACCATGGAAAATATGGCTAAGAGACAGCATTTGTCTACTTATGTTTATTGTTCACTTTTTAAGAGTCAAGCACTGTTCTAGATATAGAGGATACAGAAGGGGCTAAAAGACAAAATCCTTGCTCGTGTGGAGCAATGTTCTCATGGAGGAAGGAATTAAATAGACAAAGAGTTGTATAATATATCCAGCAGTGATTAATGCTATGAATAAAAATAAAACATGTTTGGTATATAGAGAATAACAGCAGGGAAGCACCATTTTTATAGTATAGCCAGAGAGAGTCTCCATGATAAGGTAACATTTGAGCAGAGAACTTGAGAATGGGAGACAGCTCGGGGCGCCTGGGTGGCTCAGTCAGTTAAATATCTGCCTTTGGCTCAGGTCATGATCCCGGGGTCCTGGGATAGAGCCCCGCATCGGGCTCCCTGCAGGGAGCCTGCTTCTCCCTCTCCCGCTCCCCTCTGCTTGTACGCTCTTTCTCTCTCTCATAAATAAATAAAATCTTAAAAAAAAAAAAATGGGAGAGAGCAAACTCTGCAGCATTCTAAGGAAGAAGGTTCTAGGCTGAGGGAAGAGCAAGTGTAAATTCCTAAGGCAGGAGCTTGCTCGTGCATTTGAGGACCGACTCGAAGGCCAGTAAAATTGCAGGGCAATGTGCAAGAGAGTTGTAAGAGAACGTGGTCAGAGAGTACAATGTGAGATCATAGAAAGCTTCTGAACTTTGAATTTCACCCTGAGTTAAAATCTTGGCTCTTGGCTATGTCACTTACTAACAGTTGTAGGTGAGATGTTGTTTCTATGAGATAAGATGAGCTCCGGTGCCTGGGAAGGGGTGGGCCTGAGAAGAGCATGAAGGATGTCTGCTCTTATATGGAGAAAACCAAAAAAGAGAGTATGGGGATTCAAGTAGGCTGGTACAGATTCTGGTAGGTTGATAGATTTGGTGGTGGGAGCCTATGGAAGTTTTATTTTTTGTTTTTATTTTATTTTTTTAAATAAAACAAGCAGGCATCCTCAGAAGAAGAGAGGAGAGGGGAGGATGTATTGGATGTTTTAGGACCAAGGAGAGCAATGACATTGGAGAATGGGAGACTGATGGCCAAGGAAATATGATAGGATATGTTGAGTGCTATAAAACATCACCAGATCACCTGTAAATAAATATTAGATAAACATAATAATTATTATTATATTATAATTTTATGACTATATAAAACCTTATTATTATACAAATAAAAATAATTATTAAAACTTTCTCTGGTGAAGAAGTATACCACCTTAATAGAGTCTTAGCAGTGTTGCAGAAAGGAGAGGTCAGAAGTATAATAGTTATAGGTGTTTGTTGTACAAGCTGAAGCTGTTTAAGGTCTTTAAAAATAGGGAGCTAATTGGGTTTAAACAAGGTTAATGATATAATAGTTTAGAATTGGTGGACATAGAGAAACAAGGGTCATGATGCAAAATCTTGATAAATAAACTCTGCTAAGCAAGTGGTTTCTCAGATGAGCAGTCTCTTGCCTCCAATAAATTGATCTGTGGGAATTTCCAGAAGCAAACACTGAAGTTACTTATAGGTTTATAGCCTTATTTTTCCTTGGCACAATTTCTTGAAACAGGCAACTAAGTCATGTTGACAAGTGATCTAGAGTCTTATCTCAGTCATAGTGACACAGATGGTCTCAATTCCACATCTTTATTTGTCATTCTTCAGCCCAAGCTGGGGAATAGGTAGATCATCCATCATTTGGGGAAGCAATCAATCAGGATCTGTATCACCTTTTGGAGAGTCATGATTGCATAGCAAGTTGCTGGTGACCAGTTATTTCAACTGCTACATATGTCAGGTTTTCTTTTCTTTCTTTCTTTTTTTTTTTGTAAGAAGATAATATTTTTGGATCACTTGATAGGACACTGGCTGTACAACAATATATAAGGTCCTGGAGATGCACATTTGAACCAGGCCATTCAGACAAATGCTAGGAGAATAATTATAATCAGAATTCATAGACTTCCAAGCCTAAATCTAAGAGTGCCTAAGTTAAACCAGGAGAACAGATTCCATCCCTATTCTAAAGAGCTTGCAGAACTAGATATGGGTGTATCAGCTAAATCAGTTACTCTCATGATGTCTTCATTCGTTTTTCAGTTCTTCTTATTAATGTTAAAGGTCTCATAAAAATCCATAGGGATGAAAGTATAGCAGTTTTCCCCCTAAAGTAGCATATCTACAACCTCAAAAGGCCATTATTCTGTCTAGGGCCCCTCTGTTTTAAGTCGTCATATTCTGAACCTCATGAATTTGTTAGTGATATTGTCTAACTTTCTCTGCAATCATTGAACCATGGCAGATAGGAGCTGTTCACATTGCATGTCTTTTAAAGCATGATATGAAGTCTTAAGGACAGAAGAAAGCTATCTGGAATTTCCACTGAGTGATTAAGGTTTTGAACCTTAAACTGAGGCCCAGTTTTTCTGCCTCTTGAATCAAGTGGAATGATATGGAGAAGGCCTGTAATTTTGTAAGATCTAAATTTGGCAGAACATCTAAAACAATTATGGAGATGACATACCTGATAAATATTTCATGTAAAAATGTTTGTTAAAGATAAATTCTCTGACTGTAGGTAAGAAAGCTATACTTACAAAAATATTTACAATGGAATATTTACTTGTTAAAATAACAAAAGATGAGAATTGAGAATATCCTATATTTAGTAGAATTGGCTTTGAGCTTATCAGTTACCCCAGTTCTGTAAAGAGAATATTTTCTTAAGGAAAAGTATTGTAATTACAGAAAAGATTCTACTAAAGATACTAACAGTTTTAAATTTATTAATGCTCTACTTGGTGTTGAAGAAGATTGCAGACAATTTTATAAAAATATTAAATAAGACAATTAAAAATACATTCCTTAGAGAAATACCAGTGGTATGGTTTGGGGACAGATACAACTAAGAAACTGATTAAAACTATTTGCATATGTACCAGTAATATTTATGCTGTTTGTAATTTTTTAATATTCTGATAATCAAGATAGTTTCCCCCTTTACTGTATACTTGCATATGTTATCTCTACTTTCAAAATAGAATATTAATTTTGAAAAGTTTTTAAATAGAATAATTTTATATGTCCAACAGTATAATAAAACCCGACTTTCCACAAGAAATTAATATTTATATTAGTTTCATTATTTTAGAGACCTATATTCACTCTTAAAATTGTTTTAGTTTGGACTGTGGATAGTATAGTCTCTCCAGTTAATGGGGTGAGTAAAGGGGAAGGGAATAAAGTGGTAGGAAATAGATTTAAAGAGGGAGGCAACTCTGGAAAATAGTATGGTGGTTCTTCAAAAAGTTGAAAATAGAGCTACCCTATGACCCAGCAATTGCACTACTGGGTATTTACCCCAAAGATACAAATGTAGGGATCCGAAGGGGCACATGCACCCCAATGTTTATGGCAGCAATGTCCACAATAGCCAAACTATGGAAAGAGCCAAGATGTCCATCAACAGATGAATGGATAAAGAAGATGTGGTGTATATATACAATGGAATATTATGCGGCCATCAAAAAAACAAAATCTTGCCATTTGCAATGACGTGGATGGAACTAGAGGGTATTATGCTAAGTGAAATAAATCAATCAGAGAAAGACAAGTATCATATGATCTCACTGATATGAGGAATTCTTAATCTCAGGAAAAACTGAGGGTTGCTGGAGTGGTGGGGGGTGGGAGGGCTGGGGTGGCTGGGTGATAGACATTGGGGAGGGTGTGTGCTATGGTGAGCGCTGTGAATTGTGTAAGACTGATGAATCACAGAGCTGTACCTCTGAAACAAATACTACATTATATGTTAAAAAAAAGAAGATAGTAGGAAGGGAAAAATGTAGGGAGGGAATCAGAGGGGGAGACAAACCATGAGAGACTATGGACCCTGAGAAACAAACTGAGGGTTTTAGAGGGGAGGGGGGTGGGGGGATGGGTTAGCCTGGTGATGGGTATTAAGGAGGACACGTACTGCATGGGGCACTGGTGTTATACAAAAACAATGAATCATGGATCACTACATCAAAAACTAATGATGTATTGTATGGTGACTAACGTAACATAATAAAATAAAATAAATAAATAAAAAAATAAAGAGGGAGGCAAGAGCCAAACTACAAAGCACATTGAGGATGAGGATGAGGAGTTTGGATTCTACAAGAGAGAGAGTCTAGGAAAGGGTTGTTTCTCTCACACATTCAAAGGGCAGGAAATTGAGCTAAAATTGAATTTACTCTGAATTTTGAATATTTTATTAACACAAGAAGGATCTATTTTGAAAAGGAGAGTAATAGCGATAATCATGATACACTTCCCAGTTTTAATTGGCTGTAGCAAGCACATGCTTTTAGTAAGAATGAGCTTTTCCTAAAAGCTTCCTGTACATTAGAAGTTTACTTGATCCGAGTGTTGAACTGCCAACGCCTTTCCATAAAGCTAGTTTTAATCCTACACCACGGCTTTGCAGTCTGCCAAAGAGCTTCCATATACCTAGTCAAACTGTGGTGTTCAGACCTCCCTTTAGTTCACCATTCTCTCTCCTTTCCCTATTTGGTTTATTGGATTTAAGGTGTTTGAAAATTCTTTTTCTTTATTCTTTCTCGGAAAAATCCTTCTCCCCCAGGTGCTTGCCTCTTTATCTCTCTTCAGGTCTAGTACGCCTCCCACGTCAGTGTGGTGTTCATTCTTATCTAGCAATATCTCAGGCAGTCTGTTTGCTTAATGTCTTTTCTATGGGGTGGCTCCGTAAGAAATTACCAATTTCTGAGCTACATAAAGCTTCATATGCTTTAGCCTATTGCTTCTCCTGCTTCTTCCTCTCCTCTTTACCGATATGCAGATCACCGATCTCTTTTCTCTTCCTTCTTCCTCTCCACTTAGCTCCGTAGCATCCTTTAGTACAAATCATTTTCATGCTTTTAACATTTTGGTGGTTTTATAATTGGCTTCATACCATATTAGATCATTAATAAGAAACATTATAGAACACTTTCTACATGCTGGATATTTTCTGTGGGCCTTGTAGGTATCAACTCATTTACTCTTTCTTTTTTTTAAATTTAAATTCAATTAGCCAACATACAGTACATCATTAGTTTTATCAGTTGCGTATAACACCCAGTGCTCATCACATCATGTGCCCTCCGTAATGCCCATCACCCAATTACCCCATCCTCGCACCCTCTTGCAAACAGCTCTATGAAGGAGATGCTGTTATTATCCTCATTTTATAGATGAGGAAACAGTTACTAATTGTTTAAGCAATTTCCCCACAGTCACAGAGAGTAAATATCCAAGTTGGAAATTTGAACCCCGGTACTCTCTACTACTCTACCCTACTGCTTTATTAATTAATTAAGGTGGAGAGGGGATTGGGAATTCATACAACATAGGAAAAAATAGGGCAAAATCAGTAATCCCAGTGAAGGGGCTAAAAGTTGGGCGTTTAGTTTAAATAGGGATGTTTCAAATTTAGACCACTTTCTGGCAACCATAACAATCTTAGGGGAATTTTAAAATGGTGGAGAGCTTTGGAGACCTAGCTTGTGATGTACACTATGGAGGTTTTGGAAGCATAATATTGGAAAGAGCCCCATCCAGACATACCTATTTTGAAAACAAAGTGGGAGAGAGTGGGGGTGGGTCCTTTCCATGAATGAGCTAAAAAGGACTCAGAGGAAGAAGGAAAAGGAATATGCAGCATTTCTTAATCTGAGGTACCTACCAGGACTGTCCTTGCTCAAGGTACCAATGATCTGGGGGACAAGAGTTGAGGGAAGTTCTGAAGTAACAAAGGCTCATGCAGGAGGGGCTCATATAGATGGGTGACATCCTCACAGAGACCTTGCAGAGGAACTGCTACTTATGGTCTAGGTTCAATATTTGTTGCTGTGGCAGCCTTGTTGTTTCTGATTGCATGCTCATCACAATCAACTGGGATGAGGTTCTGATTGTGGTAATTATAACATTACTAAGAACATTTTATCACACATACACAATTATCATTTTTCCAAACATCTCAAATTTATGCAATATGTTGTTAGTAGGAGATAATGTAAAATTCCAAGGAAACAGTAATGCCACTAATAGGAATTAATTGTGTATATTTATAGGGTATGCTAGAAAACATATTTGACATGAATGCTGACTCTTTGAATATGGGTAAATTGAATAGGTATAATAACTAATTGTGTAAAAGCTTAATTTCTGGCCTAATGGCATGAAAATCAATTGTAATCTTTTTGAATATATTTTTAGCTCATATATAACTGTAACAAATAAAAGATGAAAGATATTCAAAATAAAGAGACTTTTTCATATGATCCACTTAGATTTAAAAAAAATTGCTTTGCAACAAGAAAATGTTCACTTTTAGCCTGTAGGAACTTAAAATCTCGGCAATGATGGCTTGGTGCACCAAATAATACAAACCTATGAATTTTTCCCATTGAGCAGGATCAAGAGAAGGTATATCTTTAAGGTATGTAGAATCCTAAATTCCTTAGAAATTTTGAGGACTTTTACAGGCAGTTTATTCATTGACTTTAAGTCACATTTTTCCCCCATTGTTTAAGATAAGTCATATATTCAATATTTGTGTTAAAATGGGGGCTGTTTTGATACTTTTATATGTATTATGTCTATTACATAGAATATATAATAGGGTGATTGTATATCATTAGGTTATAAGTACTATTATTCTTACAGCTTATAAATTTGCATTAGTATAATTTAAAGTGTTTCAAAAAAATTTTTTTTGACTTATGATATATCCTGGCAGGGGTTGACAGGTTTAGAAAACTGTGTAGATAGGAGTATTTTTCTACAGGTGAGTTAATTAAAGAATAAACAAATTAGGGGTGCCTGGGTGGCTCAGTCGTTAAGCGTCTGCCTTCGGCTCAGGTCATGATCCCAGGGTCCTGGGATCGAGCCCCGCATCGGGCTCCTTGCTCAGCGGGAAGCCTGCTTCTCCTTCTCCCACCTCCCCTGCTTGTGTTCCCTCTCTCGCTCTCTCTCTCTCTGTCAAATAAATAAATAAATCTTTAAAAAAAATAAACAAATTAAATCTCTATCCTTAAAGATTAAAGAAATACAAGATACCACTTTTCACCTACCTGACTAGTAGAGACTAAAATTCTAATAACTAGTATTGGCAGGGGTATAGTAGGTGAAAATTTACTTTTACATACTGTTGGTATAAACACAAGCAGACTGATATACAACTTAGAGATGCTTCTGGCAATGGATGGATCACTTAGGAATGATTTGAAATTCAGAAATGTTTCTGAAAGTAACAGAAAATTGGACTTAGGGTAGCTTACAGAAATAAGGTTTATTTTCCCTTACATGTCAAGAAATATGAAGTTAATTTCTGGGTGAGCAGTTAATGATGTCAGTGCCACCTCTTCTGTGATTCTCTTAGCCTGCTCCTCATGCCTGTCGCCTCGTGTCCCAAAACAACTGTTGGTGATTCAGATACGTTTTCTGGAGGCAAAGCAGAGAAAAGGTAAAAGAGAGAAGGACTATGCCAGCGTTGAGGGAAATAAAGGGATCTTCAGGTGTTCCTCCAGAAACTTTTGCTCATGTATCAAGGGCCAAATAGAGTCCTAAGGCCCTTTCTAGATTCAAAGGAGATTTGGAAAGCAAAATATGGCTTCCAGCCATTTTAGTGAGAGATGGTAAAGGAAAATAGTTCGAGTATGACTTTGCCATACTTAGTTAACTGTCTGCCAAGTGACAAAGGCAAGAAGTATATTCCCTGTAATCCAGCAAGTCCACATTCATGAATGTATCCTTCAGATATATTACCAAGAAAATAGTATAGGCTATGCAATGGAAATTTTTCTAGTGTTTCAGAAGTTCATAAAGCTTCAAACTTGAAAACAATAGATAATAACTACTTGAAGGCAAACCACCCCTTCCCTACATACATACTCATGAACAGAGCTTGAAAACTTAAATTGGTCCTCTGACTCTTGATGTAGACAAGTTTTCCTTTCCATCCAAGGTAAGAGAGTGCAACAAGATCTGCTTGTAGTCATCAAAATGACATTCAAATTAGAAGAGACTGAGATCACATTTCCCAGCAAGGATACTTGCTGAGCTGCAGACATTTGTAGGCCCATCCTAATTCTTATAGAAAAAAAATTGGGGGAGCTAATAATTCAAGTGGTGTTTGGGCCCAAGGGTGGTGGTGAAAGTTGTCATGAATATAGAAACCATTGAGTCCTTTATGCCGGGAAAAGTCTCAAATCTGGAAGTTGGCTAATGGTAGGGAAGGCTTACCATCCTTTCTCATTATTGTCATTGTTGGAAGTGTTGAACTAGACCTGCACTATCCAATATGGTAGCCATATTGGATACGCTTTTATTGAGCAGTGGGCTGAGAATGGCAGGGGCTGAAGAGGCAGGAGATGGCGCTGACAGAGTGCACAGCCACAGAGGTCAACCAGAGAGTGCACTACCCTACCCTCATGTGCAAACTAGAGATGCCTGTGGAGGTCTTCCAGAAAATCCACATTTGAGTAACTGCCTTGCTGAAGATCCTGATGATGGATTACAATAGCACTAATCATTTAGGAGATGGCTTCCCCTTTTCCCCAACTCTTCTCCCAGGTCTTAGGATTTCAGAAAAGAAAAAGAAATTTAAAAATAGTTTAGTCAATTGGAAATGAAAAAGAAAAAAGTGAAAGAATGGATGATCTCCCCCTTCTGCACTTACGAAGTCATGGCTTAGGTCTTGAATTGATTGTGAAATCAAATTTTCTATTTAAGGTCTATGAGATGTTGTAATGCCTGAAAACAGTAGTGAAATGGAATGATATGAGGAAGCTAAGGGATCTCCCTGAGGTGTCCTCAAGGAGAGGAATGGGACAGATACTAGAGAAGTGATTATTAAACTTTCATATGCATCAGAAGCACTTGGAGGGCTTGTTAAAACACAACTTGCAGGTTTCATTTCCAGAGTTTCTGATTTGGTAGGTCTGGGAGGATCTCTGGGACTTAAGAATTTGCATTTCCAAATTTCCAGGTGATACTGATATTAATGCTGATAATTGAGGGACCATAATTTTAGAACCATTTTTTTTAAAGATTATTTATTTATTTATTTATTTGACAGAGAGAGAGACACAGCAGGAGAGGGAACACAAGCAGGGGGAGTGGGAGAGGGAGAAGCCGGAGAGGGAGAAGCAGGCTTCTGCCGAGCGGGGAGCCCGATGCAGGGCTGGATCCCAGGACTCTGGGATCATGACCTGAGCCAAAGGCGGACGCTTAACGACTGACCCACCCAGGCGCCCCTAGAACCATTTTTAAAGGCAGTAGTAAAACAACAACCACAAAAACAAAACAATCTTTCTTTTGCATCTCTTAAGTTCAGTTTGTTTAATAAACTGTAAAGATAGGGGTATAAGGAAATGGTTATTACAGCTTTATTTGTGGGAGCAAAAAAATATGGGACTGAAGAAATTATGGTATATTCCTAAAATGGAATACTATATAGTCATTATAATTATAGAGATGTGTATCTGATACGTATTTTCCAATTGTAAAAATTAAGTCTTCCAGCAATATCCATTTTTTGGTAAATAAACACATGCTTGCATGTGAATTAAGATCATGTGGAAGAATACATAAGACTATTAACAGTGGTTGAATCTTTGAGGTCAGATGGTAGAGAGCAGGTAGAGGGAATTTGACTTTTTTTTTTTTTAAGATTTTATTTATTTTTTGACAGAGAGAGACAGCGAGAGAGGAAACACAAGCGGGGGAGTGGGAGAGGGAGAAGCAGGCTTCCTGTTGAGCCGGGAGCCCGATGTGGGGCTCGATCCCAGAACTCTGGGATCATGATCTGAGCTGAAGGCAGACGCTCAAACGACTGAGCCACGCAGGCGCCCCTAACTTTGAAATATATATTCTTCTAGTACTTTTTGATCAGATGTTTGTATTGAAGAAAGGGTAGTAGTTCTAAAGAATCAGTGCCTTTCCATATGGTAATCCATTCCAGTTTAATGCTCTTTTTTTAATCTGAAAAATAGACTGATCAAGTGTATGATCTCCTTTATAAAATTTTTTCCAAGTTAATCTTTGCTCAGTAATCCCACTGTTGTGGGCCAAATTGTGTCCCTCCCAAGCTTTTATGTTGAAATTTTAACTCTTAGAATACGACTGTATATGGAGGTGGGCCTTTATAGAGGTAATTAAGGTAAAATAAGACATATGATGGGCCCTAATACACCCTGTACTAGTGTCATTATAACTGTGAGAAAAAATCTCTACTGTTTAAGCCATCCAGTCTGTGGTGCTTTGTTATGCAGTCCCAGGAAATTAATGTACCCAGAGTACTTTGTTTATTCGACTCCTAAGGCATTAGCCACATCATATTTTATTTTATTTTATTTTTATTTATTTATTTATTTTTTAAAGATTTTATTTATTTATTTGACAGAGACAGAGACAGCGAGAGCAGGAACACAAGCAGGGGGAGTGGGAGAGGGAGAAGCAGGCTTCCTGCTGAGCCGGGAGCCTGATGCGGGACTCGATCCCAGGACCCTGGGATCATGACCTGAGCCGAAGGCAGTCGCTTAACCAACTGAGCCACCCAGGCGCCCGCCACATCATATTTTAATGGGTTTATATTTCTTGGTTTCCACTAGATTATAGCCCCTTTGTATTTGTATTCTATTCCTGTCATAAGAAATTATTACAAAGTTAGTGGCTTAAAACAACACTAAGTTATTATTTTAGAGTTGTTCCATAGATCAGAGGTCCAGTGCTGTTCTCTCTGAGCTAAAATCAAGGTGTTGGCATATTTCTGAAAGCTCTAGGGGAGAGTCTATTTCCTTGCTCATTCAGATGTTGGCAGAATTGAGTTCCGTGTGGTTGTGGGACTGAGGCCTCTTTACTGGCTGCCAGCTGGAGGCTGTCCTTGCCCCTAAAGTTCCCCTACATCTCAGAACTAGCAGGAGAATGGTGAGTCCTTTATATTGCCATTTCGCAGGTGACTGGTCATCTCATTCCTTTCTAACTGCAGGCAAGATAGTCTTTGCTTTTGAAGTTTCATGTGATTAGATTGGGTCCACCCAGATAATCCAGGATTAAATCCTCATCTCAGAGTGTGTAACTTTAATCTTATTTGCCAAGTCCTTTTGCCATGTTAAGTAACATATTCACAGGTTATGGGGAGTAGGGCATAGATACCTCCAAATTTAAGAACAGATTTCATTCATTTTTTTGCATCCTTAACTTTTATGAAGGCTTGGCAAATATGGTTTTTTTTTTTTTTTTGGCAAATATGTTTTTAACTAAATTTCCTAACTTGAACATGTGAATGAAAGCCAGAATAAAGAAAGAGAGGATGAGAGTGAAAGAGGAAGGTAAAAAGGAAGAAAAGAAGGAAAAACATATCTCCCACAGAATTTCACATTATCAAGTACAAGTCCTAGCATAATGTCCAGTACATAAAAGTTAGCTGCTTACTACATTAAAGCAGACATATAAAAGGCATTTAATAATTTTTTGAACAAATCTGACTCATAATTGTTACGAATTTAGCTGTTAATCAGCTCACCAATGACTAACCTAGAGAGGTAATTACAATCAATTTCAGTAAATTGTATTATCTAGCATGGTTGGAAATGAAATGCTTTGGCTAGACAATTATTCTTGCTATGTCGTAAACCATATGATCCTCCTTATAAAGTGCTAGAATAAAATCAAGTACTCTTTAAAATAATTTAATTTGTTTATAATTAAGGAAACCCCAAAAATCTTAAAGTGAGTCATATTGGCATCATAAATATAACTTTCAGGGTAATGTCACCATGTAGAGAGACTTTGTAACAAAACGCCAGAGAAATAAAAATCTACCATATTCTTTTTTGGGAAAAGTGACCTATTTTACAAATGCTGTTTCACCTTGGAGATGCTCATAGTAATTTCTAGATTTAGGCATAATCTCCCTAGAAAAAATTTTAGGGGGCAAATGGAATTTGTTATATATTGCTTTCAAAGCACATTGATGAGAAGTTAATCTGTCTTAGCCATCTTGGTTGGGTTTTAT
This sequence comes from Neomonachus schauinslandi, assembly GCF_002201575.2. Taxonomy (NCBI): domain Eukaryota; kingdom Metazoa; phylum Chordata; class Mammalia; order Carnivora; family Phocidae; genus Neomonachus; species Neomonachus schauinslandi. The sequence goes on from NC_058407.1 coordinate 36,688,608, forward strand.
GGGGATATTCTTGAAAAAATGCAAAGGACTTACTCAGCAGCAGATAATTATCAGATTGGGATGGTTCGTAGATCATCTGAGAAAACATGATGTCCTTGATGAAAGCATTGCCAGATTTCTCAGCAAGACAGGGATTATGGTCATAAAGTTGCTTTTTTGACAGTTTTAGATTTTTTTTAACTAAATGCTCATAGATCTCTTAGTAGGGGTGTTGTAAGTACATAGGTTTTTCTGTCAACCGTTTTCATGGCAGATGACCTAAAAACTTTCACTTTAAGGTAAAGCACTGTAGCTATATATTTATTGGCAAGCTTTTTATTTACTTATTCTTTTAACCTGAGAGAAACAACATTAGGTTCTTTAGGTTAATATTCCAATTCCAAACACATGACGTCAGTATGGCTGAAGTGCTTTGCGGCTATGGTAACCCACGGCGCTGAGGTGAGCAGGTGATATTTATCATGCTCTATTTCTCACTTTTGTATAGGAAGAACTCTGTGCAGCCTCCGAAGAGTATAGTTGGTGGGGCTGGGCCATAGGTGAGAGTGGAAGGACGGATTGTCTGACTTACAATTTCCTCAGTTTTCTCCCTCCAAATGGACACTGTCTGATGAGAAGCATTTTTCTTAATGCCATAAAGATGGATCTCAATTATCTGTGATAATTGAGTTCAGAGCCAGAAAAAAAGAAATTCACTGGTAATCAAAAACACCAAAGTAATTACAAGTTTCAATTTCCCCTCCCAACAGTATTTAACAAATTTGCAGCAAAGAAGCTAAGTGGAGTTCTTTTCTTGACTCACCATCGCGCCTTCCCTCTTTTTGGTTTCTGCCACAAGTCCCAAAGAAACTGAGGGATAATCCACAAGTTAAGTCATCAACTTCTGAATGCCTAGATTGAGAACAAGTCAAATGAAGTTTCTGTACCAGAAGAACTGTGTACCACACAGTTTTTTATTTTAATGATATAATTTTCTGGTCATGAACTTGGTTCTTTGTATTACACATTTTGTGCTCATCATTTGGCAGTGTGTGTGTATGTCCAAGTGAGGAGCTACAGTGGCTAGTGCATAATATGACACAGTAATGTTGCAGGTCTTGATGACCTAGTATTCGTAGCATCACTCTTCCATTTTTATCTGGATGAAGCATCCTTGGTGTTTTTACATTATCAAAGAACAAATAGAATTGTGGCTTCATATTGCAATTTTGTTGCTGATTTTATGTGTCATGTCTGTTATGGTTGCCACAGTGACAGTCTAGCTTCTCTGTGAGTCGGGGGCCTAACACTTGAGTAATTGCCTCCTGTATCTTTCTGATTTTATATTTAATGCGAGATATAACACGTAAGTAATAAGCTCAGTGTCATACACAGACTGGCTGAGAACAATTCTTATTCTTTTTCCAAGTCTTCAAAAAACTGTTAGAGATTTATTATCATTCCCAAAGGTGTCATTTTTATAATTGCAAAATAGAAGCTCACATATAAACTCCATAGGTCTTAGAGAAATCTTGATAACCTGTTTTTACCAAAGCATCTCTGTAGAGTTAAATTACTACTTTAGAAACGGATTTGTCCTTAGGAAGTAGAAATTTATTTTTAAAACCTCCTCTTGTAACAGTGATCTGTCTGTGCTCTGAAATGAGTGCTACATGGGTGCAAAATGTTACCATGTTTCCATGATGCACCAATATTTAAAAACAAAACAAAACTTGAATTGCTCAGATTTTCCAGATGCTCCTTCTTTTCACAAATATGTATTGATTGACTGGTATGTGTGAAAATCAATCAGACATAAACCCTGTCCACAAAGAAATTAGATATGAGGGTCATAGGCCATGCACATAAATAACTAACATAAATTATCATATAGAAAGTGGAAATAAAAACAAAACCCCAAACAGAAGAGGGTATAGACAAAATGCTATGGAAATTTAGAGGAATAAGAAAATATCAGAGATTGGAGGGGATTCTTATGGAGGAGATTAATTCATTAATTAGTTAATCAAATATTTACTAAGTGTCTACTCTATGTCAAGGAAGACAGATACAGTTCTTTACAACTTGATGGGAGCTAGCAGTTGAGTTGGGCTTTGAAAATCAAGTAAGACCTAGAATCATAAAGATAAAAGACAATATAGTTAGTCACTTGTCTTACAGTTCACTTTTAAAATCTATCATCTAACTATCTAGGTATCTACTGTTTTTAGAGTTGAACTGCCTGGGTTAGGAACTTCAATTTGATTTTATGAATATCTTTTAAAAATACTTGTTTGAAATGACAAATAGACAAGCCTTTCTAGTCTCTCCTTACACACATGGCTGTGTGATCCATCTTTGCTCCAGTCTTGACAATATTAAGAAAGTCTTTTGACTCAAGCATTTGTTGCTTATTTATAACTCCTGGGGGAATGCTTGATCTATAAGGTTCTCTTCTGTCCTGCATATGCTGAAAGGTCATATGTTGTGGAGTCTGGGACTACTTGCTTGCTACCTTGTCTTTCCTGACATTAACTGACACCAGTATTTTAGTAGGGGAAGATATATTTCTGTCATCCAAATCTTAATCTAAAATATACGCTTCCATGAAAAAATATATGAGTGAGGGCTTTATGGAGTTGAATCAATGTTATTAGTATTAGTTTTAGTCATGTTTGGTGAAATTGACTTTTGTCAAGGGGTGACAAACTTAAAATATTAGTTCTCTGGGGGAAATGAAGTTCCAAATGAGCAGGTTATAAGCAAACTTCTGGAAAATACTTATATTCACAAATGGTGGGCTGCATGTATCTGTCAAGAAAATATTCAGTTTTGATCAACTTACTTGTATGGTGTTTTGCTCAGAATAAAGAATGTACCTTGAACAGTACTGGGATATCTAAATATAAACTATGAGCATCTTCTTTCAGCCCTGCCAGAAACTTGTATTCAGTAGGTAAGGAAGACAATGACATTTATTTATTGTGATAGTTGTTTTAGCAGCCTCAAGGTTGACGTAGCACTGGTGGGGTTTTTTTTTCTTCTTCTTTCCTCTATGTGTGACTCAATATATTTCTTTCTTGAGGCTCACACAGAACTATAAAGGATGAATAATACATGTAGGAGGTGTTTATAATTTCTTCCTTTAGGAAAATTACTTTCATCAATTATTAAAAGCTGATAATCAATGTTGATTATCTGGGAATGGGCTAAGGAAATTAGAACCTTGGTAGATACATATGCAATTTATGTATTGAGGGAGATTAGTACAAATTAAAGAAGAAGTTAAAGGATTTAAAAGGGCTTTGAGGCTTATCTATAATTTTAGTAAGCCTTTGATGTTTGAGATATGGATGCTCTCAGAGCAGCCTGTGGGACAGATATGAATAGCTTGAGCTAGACTGTTTGTAAAGTTGAGCTAGGGTAGCCAGAGTTGTTAGTAAGACCAGAAAGGATACATAATCAATAGCATCATGAACCATGTAGGGATGTGGCCATGCTCAAATTTGTAGGGGACCAAGAAGATTAAGACTAATATTGAGGGGCAAATGGCCCAAAGAGAAAGGATTTAGCCTTGACAGTGCTTGTGGAACAAAGAAGAAAGATAGGAGGTTGAGGGAAACTACATCCAACATAAAGTTTTGTTACACATGAGTGTTGAGTCAGGTGAACAAGGCAGTATTGCAAGAAGAACACAAAAGCAGCAGGAATCATAGCAGGGGTAAGAGCTAGTATAGAAAAAAAAATTACTAGTAAGGACTGGTCTCTTAAAGATAAATATATATGTAAGGGTAGTAAACACAGTGTAGGATATATGGTAAGCATTCAACAAATAATATTTGAAGTTGAATCTGAAATTCAGAAGGATTCCTGCAATCTATAGCAGCCAACTTGCAAGGACTACTACTGTCATATTAAATAAAAGGACAATGAGAAAATAATGTGATACTGTTGAGGGATCTGGAAAGACACTTCATTTCTACTTACAACTACCTAGGTCTAGATGACTTAGAAAATCCTGAGACTGGTTTGATATTAAACTGCATTTGGAGGATCCACATAATAAGTTTATTTGTGACAAATTATTATGTAATGTTGCATAGGAAAACATTTTCCCCTATATCTCTGTTTTGTTTTTCTCCCCAAACTTATTCCTTTTACAGATTCCAGTCTCCTTTAAAGAACTCTGTAAGTGTTGGAAATCAGATCATTCTAAAATAGATACACTGATCATTCATTCATTCATTCACTCAGCAATTATTTATTGTCTTTTAGATGTCAGAGATTATAAAACTTGTTGTCAGAGAGGGACACTAAAACTTAGAAAAGGATAACCGTACACTCTGAGAGTTCTGGAAGCATCAATGAAGCAACCAACCCTCCCTGGAGGAGACACTTCACATCTAAATTGTGATTTGCAGGGTAGAGGTGGTGGGGAAGGAGCTTCCAGGGCAAGAAGATTAGATTACAAAAGACATGGAGATATAAAAGGGCCTGATGTGTTTGAGGAAAGGGTGAGAAAAAATGGTGTGGCTGGAGCACAGCATTCACGAAGATGAGATTCATTGGCATTGACTGGAAAGCCTCCGAGATATTAAGCTAAGAAGTTTGGGTCTCATTCTTCCCCATCTGTCAAACCAACAGTAGTTTTGAACTACAGAAGTGACTTGATCTGAATTATGTTCTAGAATGTGAACACTAGCAGTGGCTGGAAGATAGATTGGTGGGAGGAAAGACTAGGTTTAGATGGGAGAAAACAGAGACAGTTACTTCAGTTTTCCAAGGAAGAGATAAATGCTTAAATATGAGGGCACTGAGGATAGAAAAGAGAAACCAGATTCGAAAATACTTCTTAAATAAAATTGGTGGGATTTGTATCTGGTTGGATAAAGGAGGTGAAGAAGTAATTGAGAATGGCTTGGAAGTATTAAGTGGGAAACTAATTCAATGGTGATGTAAATGAAGATTAAGAACAGAGCAGGCTGTTCAAGGTGGGAGGCAGAGAACATTCTGGATTAGCCACGCTAGACCATTGCTTAGATAGAAAAACATTTTTATCCAACTGGCATCCAAACAGGAACTAACGCTGGCAGGGTAGTGGTTGGTAAGCCAGACTTAAATGTAAAATAGAAATCACACATAAGAGATATGTTCAACTCCTTATGTTTTGGCACGAGTGGCAAACAACTTTCTTATGCAGTGGTATGAGCAATGGCAGCATCTCTTGTTTCCATATTTTTTCTTTAATGTTTTCCCATGCATGGCAAGTTTTCCATATGCTCTGCTGGGTAGATTCTTGTTGCCATATGGCAGCATGTAATATGAGAAAAAAATCATAAAGAAGATGTTTCTAATTGTCTAAAGGGATTGCTCCTGGAAAATCATAATTTCGTGCTGGGTTGCAGAACTATTCATAGTAGATGGAATGTCTAGGTTAAGATGTTGGCCAGTGCAGGAGCCACTAAAGTACGGATGCTAAAGATCTAGTAAGTTTCCTATATTTCTTACAAAAACAGACAAATTTAACCCCAAATCAGAGCAAAATTGGTCACAGCTTGATACTCAAGCTGTGATGAGAGGGCATAATTTTATTCTTGCCATAGGGAAAAGGTAGAAAAAGAGGTAAAGTGTCTGCTCTTGCTGATTTATCCCTTGTAGAATTGAGCATCTGTCCTTTCTCAATTCAATGCCCAAACATTTTTTTATGAATATCTAGGTATTTGGAATATTAAAAGATGAACGGCCTTAGGACACTGTAAGTAGCATGGTGATTATGATATCAGACACACCTTTTTTCTCTGAAGCCTGGTTTAGTGGCTGTGTATTCTCAGATGGATCACTTCACCTTTTTGAACTGCAGTATCCCCATCTCTAAAATGGAGATATAATGTCTACTTTGCAGAGCTCTAAGGAACATTAGAAATAATATACATAAGTGCCTTATGGCACTGCCTGTCACAGTAAATGGAAGTCATCCTTATATTGGCTTTTACCTCTGTACCTACACCAAGACTGGCAATTAACTTTAGTGATAGACAACTTCCAACTACATTTGGATTTTATTGTTTTATTTTGTATGTATTGAATATAAATAAATACATTTCATGTAAATTTAGAAAGTTCCAGGGTGCTGTTTTCATTAAACTTCAGATCTACGCGATGTTTTACTGGTGCTTATGATAAAACTGAGTAGTTTAAAACATGACATTCTCTGATCATTCAAAATAGGTTTCTTATCCTTCAAAATGATATGATTAGAAAGATTATATGTGATAAGTTTTGTTTTATTAAATGTAGAATAGATGAAAGGCTACAGGGGGATACTGACCTACTTTTTAAAAATGAATGTGCAGGTTCTAAATAAAATTAATTCACCAAAATTGATGATAGATGTTTAGCTGTTTAACATTTAGCTGTTTAACATTTAACACTGGCAGGGAGCATGGATGTTTCACTTATTATTAATACTTTTGAAACACAGATCAACATTACTAAGTTTTGTTTTGTTTTCACTGAGATAACGCTAGGAACAAACAACCACAAAGATATCAATAGCATCCAACAACAAACATTTGTTTTTCTCCCTCATGAGTCTTCAGGTCAACTGCTGTTTGGTTGATCTTGGCTGGGCTCCTCTGTGCTTGAGCTAGAATAGACTGAGCTTCTGGCTTTGGTTTGGATTCAGATCTACTCCACATCCTCTACTCCTTGGGTCAGGCTGAAAGGAAAATGGCTACATGGGGCACATTTTTCTGATAGAGGCTGAAAGTTCCAGAAGCCTAAGCCACATTAAACAGTCACCTTTATAGCCTTTCATAACATGTGGTATGTACATTTCCACTTGTATTCTACCTGCCAAGGCAGGTCAAACACCTAAGCCAAATGTGCGTGGAGGTGGGGACATGAGTACCATGTCTAAGGGAGGTACCACAAAACTCACATGCAAAGGGAATGGCTGTAACTATAGGAGACAGTAATGAAGAATTGGGAACAATGACCCCAGTATACCATGATATTATACTAAGTGAATAAAAATAATGTTGACTCAAACACACAGTGAATCAAATGAGCTTTATGTTACTCTCTTTAGAAAAAGCTAATATGGATACATTTAATAATTTCTGCCCTTTTGTATAATGAGTATATTGTTCTTATTTCATGTAATAGATCTTTACAGAAGACCTTCCTCCAGGACTGCTTCATAAGCTAGTCCACTTGTGTTCTAGGTTGCTATGTGAACGGAGCCCCTGGGGACTATGCACCTAACAGCCCCGCCTCGTGATATTAGATAATGTATAAAGAACGGAGGCAAGACACACCTAGAATCCAAGGGCAGATGCTGGAGAGTTAAAAATGTGGGCCCAGAGTGCACACACATGAACCTTTCACACAATGATGAATGCTGTTGAACCCATAAGTGTTGGAAAAGCTGTATCTCATCCGATAGAATCCATGATTCTTGGATCAAGGATGACTGAGTTGCACCAAGACCATTGTAGCCTGTACAAGCGTGTGTTAGAATTATGGTAGGATCTGTGAGAACACAGAGGAAGACACAGAGCAGAATTAAAAAAAAAAAAAAAAGTCTCAATAACAGAACATAATGAAGCACTGGATTTCATTGACGGTTACAAATACCCAATGAAGCGGGGCGCCTGGGTGGCTCAGTTGGTTAAGCGACTGCCTTAGGCTCAGGTCATGATCCTGGAGTCCCGGGATCGAGTCCCGGCTCGGCGGGGGGTCTGCTTCTCCCTCTGACCCTCCTCCCTCTCACGCTCTCTGTCTCTCATTCTCTCTCTCTCAAATAAATAAATAAAATCTTTAAAAAAAACAAAAAAAAACACAAATACCCAATGAAGCAAGAGATGTTGAGGTCTGAAGCATTATCATTAGGAAACAATGAAAAATCTTTCAACTATCAGAATATTTTGCATATTTTTACTTGATAGTGTAAGTAATTTCTGTATTTTTTTTATTATTAATTGGGTTTTATTGTTTAGAGGCACATCCAGAATCAACCAAACCAATTCTCAACCCTTTTATTTATCCAGCTTCTGAATTTCTTTTGGTTATTTCTAGAGCAAATTTATGTTTTCATTTCTTTCAGAATGCATGAAAAAAAGGTTTAAGTTGACACTGAAGACACGATATGTTATAAACTGAAGAACAACTACATGAAAATGCAAAAGAACTTAATTTAATCCTCTTAGGTTAAGAGAACAGGGGAAATAACAGCCTTGTGTGCTAACTATGTGATCTGCTCACTATATTTGGCTTAGCAGAGCATATGCGAATCAGACCAGCCAGAGAGTGCATGTATATTGGAATTCCTCCATCTGTCATCCACTTCTGTTGAACAAGTAACAGGTTGTTGTGTAAAATGCTCTACTCTTACACACCTGACCTCTTGCCAAAACAGAGCATATCAAAAATCTAGCTTTTCCTTTGCATTTCCATAGCTACATTCTTTAGCTACAGTAATTTCTGGCATAAAGTCTCCAATCACTGAGTGACCTTTAAAAATGCAAATTTTATTCTGTCTCCTTCCTGCTTAAAACACTTTACTGACTTCTCATTGCTCTTAGAAAAAAAGGGAAGAATCCTTTTCATGGCCTCAGTGCTCTGTCTCTGTGGCCCCTGACCACCTCACGAGCCTTATCTGTCACTTTCTCCCAGTTAGCAACTCAGACTGCACAGGCCACAGCACGCACTGACTCTCACCTCCTCTAGGGATCTCTCCTCACTCCCTCCCACCACTCCTTTGCTTGGTTATAAGCAACAAAACTCAACTCTGACTAATTTAAGGAGAAAAAAAAAATTAAAACCTGTTAGGAGGCTCATAGAATTATTGGGGCCGGGGAGGGGTATCTAGAGAATAAAGCTTATGGCCATGAAGCCAGGGAGCACATGCCAGATCACTCCAGAATCAGTGCAGTGCAGACATGATGGTCCTCAATGGCAAGCCCCATTTGTGGCTGTTTACCCTGCCAGGTCTGTTGCCCAAGCAACTCATTATTGCTACATCAGCTGATACCCAGAGAAAATATCCCTTCCATTGCCCATTCTTTTTGTGTCACTCATTTTCAATTCAGTTTTTCTTTTCTTTTTTTTTTTTTTTAAAGATTTTATTTATTTATTTGCGAGAGAAAGAATCAGAGACAGAGAGCACGAGAGGGAAGAGGGTCAGAGGGAGAAGCAGACCCCCCGCCGAGCCGGGAGCCCGACGCGGGACTCGATCCCGCGACTCCAGGATCATGACCTGAGCCAAAGACAGTCGCTTAACCGACTGAGCCACCCAGGCGCCCCTTCAATTCAGTTTTCATACTTACGTCTTGAGGGCAGAACCTCTGCAAGTGTGGCCATACTCTAACTTCAAGGGATGCTGGGAAATTGAGTATCTGGAATTTTTTACTTCTTTTCTCTAGGATGGGCTCTGCGCCTATCAAAACTCATTAAATGGTAAATTTATTAAGTAAAGAAAAAGGATTTAGATGTTATCTGGCCAAATAATAATTGCAGTTAATTCCTACTCATTCCTCAGCACTTAGCTGAAATACAACTACCTCAAGGATCCCAATGGATCACCCCTTCCTCCCAGTCCAGGTCAGTCTGTTAGTAATATACTTTCACAATCTTTTTTTCTTTTTTTTTTTTAAAGATTTTATTTATTTATTTGACAGAGAGAGACACAGCGAGAGAGGGAACACAAGCAGGGGGAGTGGGAGAGGGAGAAGCAGGCTCCCCGCAGAGCAGGGAGCCCAATGCGGGACTTGATCCCAGGACCCTGGGATCATACTTTCACAATCTTTTACTTATCTTCCATAGTATAGCACTATTCTTATGAAATGATTAACTGTGTATTTCTTTGCCTAATTCTTGACTCTCTTTACTAGAATATAGGATCTATGAAGACAGTTACTGTATCTCAGTGAAACCTGTCTATCTATAGATTAGCAGATAGTGGGTACCTAATAAATAATGCTTTCAATGAATAGATAATATGTTGAATGACACACCCCACTTCAGAATGCTTTCCAAACAACATTGTCTACAATTTGAGGGATTTCCTACTTGATGACAACTTCCAAGATCCCATTTCTCTTGGTGAAAACCTAGATATGGGGAGTGTAGGGTTGGAAAAAAAAAAGTTCCCTCTACCCTCTTAGGTTTAGTACATGGACACTGCAGGTTAAAATGACAAAAGAAATTAACAGGAGAAAGGTTTATGGAACATGTACACAGGACCTTGCAAAAAAGAAGTGAAAATACGAAGAATTTATTGCCTAGGCTTAAGAGCTTATATACTATTTTATACCATTTATATATCATTCATATGCCATTTCAACAAAGGGTGATAAATTGTGGGAATGTGACAAGATAAAGGAAAAGAGGTTTGGACTTCTAGAAACAGAAAATTATGTGAAGGTAAATATATGAGGAAACTAATGGAAGGTAAGAGTTGCTTAGTAAGGTTTGTTATGCAGATTCAAGTTGGTGCCATCTCCAGGGGTAAGAGTTGAGTTGTTTTCAGTGTTTAAGAGTCATTCTTTTCTTTTTGGTATGGAGGGTGGGAGGGGCAACACCTTCAAAGTTTGAAATATATATCCTGCTTTTAGGCAGAAATGGAGAGGACAGAGAGTTCTTCTGTGTTTGCTGTTCTTAATTGCTTTCAGCTCAAAATAATCCTTATGCCAAAGTAGTGTATTTTGGGGTAGCACATTCTGATCTCCTTCAGAGGAAAAACCCTACATGTATTAAACAAATTTATAACAATAATTTAGACTAAGAAGATTCCAATTGAGCATGCACATAAAATAACTTAATACTTTGCATTAATTTTTTACTTGTACTTTTATTATTTTAAAGTTTTCAAGTTTGGACACATGTGTATAATTTTCTCAACCCACATGTTTGAGCTATGTTACCCAAATCTCATACCTCTCCTTTATTTTTTTTTTTTAAGATTTTATTTATTTATTTGACAGAGAGAGACACAGCGAGAGAGGGAACACAAGCAGAGGGAGTGGGAGAGGGAGAAGCAGGCTTCCCACTGAGCAGGGAGCCCGATGCGGGGCTCGATCCCACGACCCTGGGATCATGACCTGAGCCGAAGGCAGATGCTTAACGACTAAGCCACCCAGGTGCCCCCTCATACCTCTCCTTTAATTTCCAGAATTATCTTTTCTGCCCATCTTTTTCCTAGTTGTCCCATTTTTTAGGATTCTGAAGGCCTTTGCACTACTTTATGGTTGATAACCAGTGCTCTTATGTATAGATGAGTTCTTGCTATTCTTTATAGAGAATACATGGGACCACATTTTCATATAGATTAAAATTATGAAGATCATGGATCATGTTTATTAAAAGCAGTGTCATAATGGTGGATTCACTCCAACTGATGGCTAAACAACATAAATAACAGGTAAACCTATTAATATATGGCAACTATAAACTTCTGTAATCATGCAAGTAGGAGAATTATGTTCCAAGCTCCATAAAATAAATGTAATTCAATAAGGGACTCCAATTGTATAGTAAAAGAGGTAAAGAGGCTCACTATTAAAATTTGCTAGATTTAAACCCAGTATACTAGCCACTGAATTGACAGTTTTATAAGTATGAATGGGTGAATGGGTGAATACCTCTCCTCTCTCAACTTTAGGTATCATTCTGGGAAAGGGCTCAATTAGTATTTATTGATTCAGTCTGTGAAGCTTCTGGAATATCATGTTGAGCAAAACATACCCTTCACTATCCCTCATGGAGCTTACAGTCTATGAGAACTCAGGAATTTTATTGAATGATTGGCAGGTATTTATTAAAGAATCACATAAGCATACAATTAGAGTTGACCCTTGCATGATGTGGGGGTTGGGGTGCCTACCTTCTGTGTAGTTGAAAATCCACATATAATTTTTGACTCCCCAAAAATGGAACTACAAAAAGCCTACTGTTGATGAGAAGACTTACCAATAACATAAACTGTTGATTAACACATATTTTTATGTCATATATATTATATACTGCATTCTTACAATACAATAAGCTAAAGAAAAGAAAATGTAATTAAAGTCATAAGGAAGAGAAAATATATATATAGTACTATACTCTCTTTTTAAAGAAAAATCGAATCCATGTATAAATGGCCCTGTGTCCTTCAAATCTGTGGTGTTCAAGGGTCAATTGTACCATCTACAATTGCACCATAATATAATGACAGTCTGCTGGGAAAGACAAATATGGGGACGATGAAAGCATTTAGCAGGGGCTTGTTATCTAATATAAACGAATCAGGAAAATCTCCCCTGAATGATGTTAAGGCAGAAAAAAGTGCATACAAGTATTGGGGTGAGACGTGAGGGACAGTGAATGTGACAAGATAGAGGCATTGGCCCTTGATATCAGAAGGCACTTGTGGACTGAATAAATAGAGGCCTAGTGTGTGTGTGTGTGTGTGTGTGTGTGTGTGCACGTGGATGAAGATTCTCTTCTTGAGCAGACTCTAGTCAGGCTTCTCTGAACTCTCTTTTCAATTAGGCTCTGACATTGGGTTTCCATGTTCATCTTTGCATTGTCCAAATTTAGCAAGAATCTTGCTACCTTACTTAAGCCAGGATCTTTCGCCCTCAGTATCTGATCACTCTTGATATCTGATTGGGTTCCTCATCCTCCACCATCCTCCAGGTGATGTCTGAGACCTTTCAGCAAGAGTCCTATTAGACTGGCTTCACTAGAATTGCCCCTGATGTGTCCTCCTAGCAATTTTTTCCATCCTCAGACTCTCTATGCCTGCTCTTTGGCTATAAACACCCCCTTTACTTGTCCTGTTCAGAGTTGAGCCCAGTATCTCTCTGCTGCTGCAGAACCCTATTGCAGTGGCCCATCTATCAAGCAGGATAGTCCCCATGAATGAAGTCTGACTTTCTGTCTTTAACAAGTGTCATGAATAATTGCCTTGTACAGTTTATGTATTTCCTTTTGTGCTGTTTCCCCAGATATCTACCTTCTGTGTGGCTCATCATTGATAGCTTAAAACCACGAGGTAGAAATTTTCAAATATGTGGGTAACATTGGGCTTGAGTAGAGGATAGGCATGGCATAGACCAAGATGAATGAGAGAAAAAAGTGAAATATGAATAGCTAACTGTACTCTAGAGTGTACACCAGAAAGTAATAGTATCTTCTATTTGCCTGGTCATTATTTATGTTTTTTTTAACCAGAGGAAGGGTGCAGCTTTTGAGGAAACTCAACTCCTGGATCCATTAATCCCACATCTGCCTCTGTTCATCTCTCATACCATGCTCTCTGCCTGAGATGCCCTTCTGGCCCAGTTATCAAGCTTTGCTTTCATAGCAAATAGCATTTGAAATATTTTGAATTTAGTGTGTTTTTGTTTGTTTTCTGCTTTGTTGTTGTTGTTTTTGTTTTTACTTCAAAGCTCATGATTTTCCAGCTATAGTCAGAGGTTGACACTCTTGATTATTGCCTTTGTGCTATATGTTCTAAACTGCCCGGTTCCTTTATATAAATATATATAACCACTTATATTTCTATTTAAATTGTTTGGGGTCCACAGTCCCTTTGTTATGCATACTGTAAGCTCTTAGATATAAACTACTATAAGGATTTAATTTGCTTCTTGTGGCTTTGCTTGCCTCAGGCTGCTGCCAAATGTATCTAGGAACATTAGCAATTTGCAGCAGTTCCAAAGCACCATCATTTATAGGACAAAAACCAAACTGCACTATTATTACACAGAAATTAGAGCAATCAATAGACGTAGTACTTCCCTCCACAATACATATGACCCAGCAGATTATAAAATAGCTTTTTGGTGCACAACTGTGTACTTCTATTATTCTTTATTTTTTTGTTCACATATGCATGAGCTATGACAAGGTATAATGAAAAGAGAACGGAGTAATGAATTTAGTCCTGGTTCTATATAAGACAGCCTTATGACCTTGATCAAGACACCCACCTCCTTTAAATATCAGCTTCTCCATATGTAAAACGGGTATGATCATACCTGCCCTGACAAGGTTATTAAGCAGATGTGAAAATTCTTTGGAAATGCAAATTTTAAGGTGTGATAATTTTTATTGAATCCAATAAAATAACCACAGACATGCATAGTAAAGTATGTTTAAATTGGTATTGATGTTGCATACATTTCCTGCAACTGGATGAAATCATCTGTACAAGAGGGAAAACTGAAGCTGGATATGCAGTTTTCTCCTTGGCAGATGTTGCTGTGTGATACACATTGTCCTGTTGGGAAAGCCTCAGAAAATTGTATGTTCATTTTAGGTTTAGCTCTATGACTATGTGAGATACCAGGAAAAAGATTAGCTTTCTGTAAGAAATAAGCTAAACAATGCATTGAACCCATTAATGTACTGAATCCATCCGACCTAATTTCTGAAATGTTTGATTTGTAGTTGCTAAAATTTACATGATAGTGCAATGAAAATAAAAATAGGCATTTAAGTAAATTTGTTGTTTGCAGAAATTAGCAGTGATTTCATCAAGTTGCATTCAAGATCTTCCTCTAGAAGTTTTGTTTGCCAAAAAATAAAAGAGATTAAAAAATATTTTACAGCCATTTGTAAAACAACAACTGATTATCAAAGATGAGAAGGCTGGTTCTTGGCAGATTCCAAAAGGAATTTTACAAAATCTACTTGATGTGTATGAAAAAATTAATTAATCCTCTCATCACTTTAGCGATGAACCCAAAGTAATAAAATATATAATCCCCGTTTTCTGCATAAGGATACTAAAGTAGAAAGGTTATTACATGCTGTAGACCATTCTGAGAATCAATGTCTGAGCAGGGAAAAAATAATAACTCTGGCATTCTGGCTCCTGAGAATGAAATAGTCATTTGGACTTAGTTTTCTACTTGGGGCTTGCAGCAGTCTATCTTAGACTTACTTCACAGCACATGTGTTTTTGTAGTCCTCTCTGCTCAGCCCACTTAATTTCCTCCCAAGTAATATTTAGCATAGGAAAGCAACCTCCTCGATCTGTGGCATCATGCACATAGTCTGCTTAATATATATAATTGAGATGAGTTACTAATCGTATAATGGAAGAGGCATTGATTTTAATGAAATCAAAAAGAGGGAAGTGTTCAGTTTGTGATTTCTCTTTACTTGGTAAGCTCCTGGAAGACTGACTTCCTAAAAGGAAGCTGATGACTGTTTCTGTTTTGCTTGTTTAATACTATTCTCCTCACACAGGCTGCTTTGATTTGGTTTTAGGTGAGGCAGTCTGTGTTTTGGTGCAGTGAGGAGGGGGAAGTCATGCTGCATCTGTTAGATTAGCACCTGGTGTGTCTGGTCCCAGAGTTGGCTCTCTTCCCAAAAGGCAGTTGGGGAGTTCATCACACAGCTGCTCTTCACGGGTAACAATAGAGGCTGCTCCACTCATTTTATGCCATCTCACTCAGTGTTTTCAGGAATCTTACATTTTTATATGATGTTGTATATATCTACCACAAAAGAAGCTTCAGTGCATTGTGAAAATACATCTGTTACATTTTTATCTGACACTTGGTTCTTAATTGAACATAGTTAACACTAATGTTTCTCCTACCTGGGTTTTATATATCTATATAAATATCTATATATGTTATGTGTATAGATATAAATATATATATTCCAAACACTTAATTTTATTAATTAACAAATGATATGTAACATGAGGCAAGTGTTTCCTTTTAGTTTATCTAAAAACATATGTTATGAGAAGCATAGTTTTTTAACAGGATTTGACATACCAGCTAGTCATAACCAGATTTGTATTATTACAAGCGAGACAAAAAAAGAAAATTAAAAAAAGCAATACAAATAAGTGAAAGCTGGAAATGAAAGCTTACTTGCAGATCAGATGAGGTGAGGAGAAAAATTTTTTATTATGTTTCAGTCCATTAGGTAAACAATCTCTCTATTAGCCCATGGTGAGCTGAATCTGGGCCATCAAAAATAGCTGTGGAGAAACAGATTGATTCAAGCAGTTGAACTAAGCAGTTCATTTAGGTCTTAAGAGATGGAGTTTCATATTTGAGAAAAGATGTGGAAAGAATAAGGAAGAGCAAAAAAAAGAAACCAAATTAGTAAAAAAAAAAAAACCCTAAAAATGAAAGCAAAAAAGAAAACAGTACAAATGGATTTAGACTCAAAAGAGAAAATGGAATATGAACAGGAGATACCTTTGGGTATTTCCAGGTCCGTTAGGGAGAAATATTGTCTAAAGCTATTGCGACCTGGTAGCCCAAACAATACATATGGCTTTAAACTTCAGTAGGTGATTTTGATCACACGAAAGAGTTAAATTCAGCAGTGGGGACCTGAGCATGTCTTAAGAAGAATCATTAAAAAGAGCTTTGTCCTTTGATTTGGTTGACTATCTGTTATTTTAGCTTCTTGAGTAAGGTGCTGTGATAAAGAGGCCATGGTGTCAGTTTGTCTGCAAGCAGACTAGGCATCTTATAAGCATGTGATCTTTTAAAACATTTTACAGTATTTTGTTACGTTTATTATACAAGTGATGTTTAATATAGAAAAATTAGAATAAGCAAAGAAAGAGAAAAATGTGTCAACTCTCCACTGTGAGATATATAATGTTAATATTTTATATAGTTCCAAAATTTCATCTTTCATATACATGTATGTATTCACACATATACACACAGAACCATATTTTATATGATTTAATAAGTTATTTTCCATTTTCTTAAGCATCTTTCTGTTTTGTTTTGTTTTCTCAGCGAGAGAGAGAACACAAGTGGTGGGGGGAGGGGCAGAGAGAGAGGGAGAGAGAGAACCTTAAGCAGGCTCCATGCTTAGCCCGGAACCCGACGTGGGGCTCTATCTCTTGACCCTGGATGCTGGAATCAAGAGTAGGACGCTTAACCGACTGAGCCACCCGGGAGCCCCCGAACATATTTCTGTTTTAAATACTCCACTTAGGTAATTATTTAAACTCTCCCCAGAGTGAGTTTGTCAACCTCATTCATTTTTCATGCAACATTTACTGAGTACCTACGATGTTCCAGGTATTAAATAACATAGATTAAGTCTCTACTCTCAAGAAGCTTACACTATAGACAGACAAACAGGTAAAAAGCAGCTGAAACAAAGATAGTTAATATCTTTAGTTAATATTATAAACTGTATGTTATAGTTAATATTATAATATTAATATTATAACTCAGAGTTATAATTGCTAAGAAGAAAATAAAAGGAGTTAATGTGATAGAGTATCCCTAGTGTGAGAGAGAAGTTGTATTGTTATCTATCTAGGGCTGCTGTGGGAATTATGTATGTAAAGTGTTTCCACATGGTGCTGATATATGGTAAATACTCGACAAATATAAAGAATGACAATAATGGTATTACGAGTGAGAGAAATCCATTATGGTAGTGCCTACTGTCAAAAGATAAACTGAGGCATATTAAAATTTTAAGTTTATTTGAGCGAAAATTGATTCCAATTGGACAGTGCCAAACCAGAAATGGTCAGGAGCTCTCCATGGTGAGGAGCTGTGGTAAGTCCTTTCATAGAGAAGAGGCGGGAGCAATGCCAGGAAATTATTTGATTGGCTATAGTTTAAACAGTTACATTGTGGAAACCTAGTTGGCTGTTGTGATGTGTTGTCCTTTGGTTTCAATTTCTTAACCTTGAGGGATTACAGGCTTAGGTTTTGCTTTGCTCACAAGGCTACTAAGGCGTTAAAGCCACCTCAGTCTAATGGCCTCCTTGTTTACTTAATTTAATACTACACTAGAATGTTATGTGGTTGCTGTACTCATTCTACCTCCTGCCGTCCCTGTCCCCAGTTAGCCATCTTCCAGTGATGCTTTCCCATTCCTGTAAACTCATTTTAAAGTATTATCAGTCTTGGTACCTCTTATTTACAATTTTAAGTTTCTGGAGGGGCAAAAATAATCTTAGAAGTAAAAAAAAAAATTAAAGCACCATATGTAAATGTCTTATAAACTTTTATTTTTTTTGTAAATGAATAAAAACAACTGGACTTGCCTGTTACAATGAAATTAGACTTCATAGCAGTCTATCAATTTAAAAACTTTTTTTTTCCAAAATAAAGTGGGCTTATAGTTGAATTAAGCAGTTTTCAGAGATTTCTAGGGAAAAATGATCTCCTGCATCAACTCTTGCTACCCTCCAACTGTGCTTTGCAGGAACAGCCACTTACAACTCTTACCTGTTTTAATTTTCCTAGGTATTTATCTTTTTGGTTCCTTCAAATATTCTTATACTGCTCTTAATCAATAGTGCATATTTATCAACAACTTCCAGTTCCATAGTTGAAGATTGGCTCTGTTGTGTCACTCTTCCCCATATATTTATTTCCCTCCTTCTTTCCTCTTAATATGGTTATATCATAGTTTTGGTTACATCATTCGTTACTGTTTACATTTAAGGTTTAAGTAAGGATTTTCAGTGCAGAGTCAAGAAGTGGTTATGTATCCTTTCTTGTGGTACTTTCTGATTTTCTTAGAATTCATAGTTTTCTTATTTGCCTGGTGCCTATCTTTAGTTTTGTCCCTATGCTTCACTGGAGCCATTATAAACACATCAATAGTATTTTCCACAATGTCATCATCTTAAGTCACTATCCTACTGCTGTTTGCATGGTGGCCGCCATCTCAGAGCCCTCCACCCTCCCGCTCCCACCTGGACTGGTTGATCTCGAAGCCAAATGCACAGCTGACATTTTGGGATCCCTTTACCCTCATCATGGGAATTCCGCCCCCTTTTTTTTCCCTTTCCTTAGTTAGTTTCTCTCTTTCCTGGAAAGCACATCCTCTAGTAAGTTCCAAAAAAAAAAATGATAGAGAAATTTATTTTAGACTTTTATACCTGATATTCAGATACATCTGAATTTCTAGATTAAAAATTGTTTTCCCTCAGAATTTGGAGAACCTTAGCACAGTATCTTTCCAGTGTCATTAAAGTCCAACAAAAAACCTATTTTCATGCTTTCTTGAGTCTCTTTTAATGTTTAAAGAATTTTTAGAGTCATTTTATCATTATGAAATGTTATGAACATTTTGGCGTAGATTATTCTTCTCTCTCTCTCTGAAGCACATTCTGTGAGTCTGTTTATTTTTTTTAAAGATTTTATTTATTTATTTGAGAGAGAGAGAGAGAGAGTGCAAGCAGGGGGAGAGGTAGAGGGAGAAGCGGACTCCCCACTGAGCAGGGAGCCCGATGCAGGGCTCGCTCCTAGGGTCCTAGGAGCATGACCTGAGGGGAAGGCAGACGCTTAACTGACTGAGCCACACAGGTGCCCCTTGTGAGTCTGTTTAATTAGGAGATTTAAGTCCTTCAGATCCAGACACATTTATAAGTTAGTATTTTGGTTGTTTCCTGCTCTTAAGGTTTTTTTTTTTTTTTTTCCCTATTCTCCATGCTGGTGCTTCTTTTATCAGGTGTTGAACTATTATGATCCTTTGATTTTCTAATCTTTCCTTCTACTTTCTTTCACTTTGCTTTTTGGGAAATATTGTTAGCATTCTTTTCAAGCCATTATTTTGACGTTTTAAAATCTCAGACACACACATATACACGCATATATGTTTATATTTATTCATTGAATATTTTTTTCTTGACTTTCTCATACCCTCCTGTTCTTTTTTTAAGGATGTACTATTTTCAGTTATGTCTCTGAGAATATTAGGTTTTGTTTGATAAATAATCTGTTTTTTTATATTGTTTCTACTTTTGTGTTTCTTTCTTACATTTATTTTGGTCTTTTTGAAACCCACATAACAACTCAGCTTATATAGTCACAGAGAAACACCTATTTTGAGCAATTTGACATCCCCTCTTGTTGCATATTCAATAGTTCAACTCTCTGGCAGAGAGTTTTCTCCAGAAGTCAGAAGCCTCACATATCCCAGGTTCACCGACACTTCACTTTCTGTCCTGTACCCAGAGACTAGTCCTTATGATTAAGGACACACCCTTCTGTCAAAGAGTTGCTGGACTTTCAGAAGCACTATGATCAGACACGCTATCAGTCTACTGGAAAGTAAAAGGGTCAAAGGAGAGATCACAGAAATTTGCCTCCTATCTCAGGAACATGCGGGGATGCATTAATTTCTTTTTAGGCAAAGACAAACCAATATCTTCCCATGCAGGAAAGAGGGGCAACCTTCTCTTTTCGTCATACTTAGGGGGACAGGACACTTCTACGAAAGCCTTTCCAGAGACCATGCAATTGATCAGCAAAGGAATAATTTTTTATGTATATCCTAATAGAGTCCAATAGGACCTGTGCTAGGCTGATCTGGCCTTTGCCCACAGGGTCATCACACTGTAGAAGAAAGTGATCAGATCACTTCATCCTAAGGAATGAGAGGCAGTTTGTATAGTCCAGCATGAGACTATTCGGATTTGAAGCCACTAGTCAATATTTGTATTAACTTGGGTAAGTTACATTACTTCTAAAACCTGTTTTCTCATCTATAAGATGGGGATAATAATATCTAGTTTATAGAATTGCTATGAGGTCTAAAAAAGAGAATTTATTTACTGTTTCTCAGCATAGTGCCTGGTCCATAGTAAAAGTGCAAAAATGGTTGAGTATTATTATATGTATTAAAGGGTAAGAATGGAGGGGAGGTGTGATCCTAAGTTCAGAAGAGAATCTGTCACTTAGCTTGTACTTTGATTCAGTCTCGAAAAACTCAGGCTGTTGTAAAGGTGGCTCTAGGTCAAGGATGTTGTGCCTGGAGATTATGAAACTGTAGAAGATGATCTGGTGTCTTCCTCAGTGATTAGCAGTGGTTTGGGTGAGAAAGATTAGGAGTTATGAGTTCTCTAGATGTGGTCATTGATAGCCACTCTAGAGAGGCATCAGCAGTGGGGGTTCCTGCAGTTTTGACAGTGACAGGAGATGTCACCACAGTGTGTCAGGGCAGAAAGGGAGAAAAATAGAAGATGCCTTAGTGCTAAGAGGACTAGTCCATGGAGCATACAAGAGCTATCCTGTGGGGATTCCAAGATCTACTTGGGGGGTATGCTAATGCTGGTGGTAGTGATGGTGGGGAGTTAACATTCTGGAAGGATAGGTTTGGCTGCATGCAGGGAAGCACTGTTTCTTTGTGACGAGTATCATCATGATCCTGTTTCTGCTTTTACTCCCCGAATAAGGTGATTTGGTCTATGAGGATTATAATTAAAACAGATTGTTGCTACCATATGATCCAGCAATTGCACTATTGGGTATTTACCCCAAAGATACAAAAGTAGGGATCCGAAGGGGTACGTGCACCCCGATGTTTATAGCAGCAATGTCCACAATAGCCAAACTGTGGAAAGAGCCAAGATGTCCATCAACAGATGAATGGATAAAGAAGATGTGGTATATATATACAATGGAATATTATGCAGCCATCAAAAGGAATGAGATCTTGCCATTTGCAACGACGTGGATGGAACTGGAGGGTATTACGTTGAGTGAAATAAGTCAAACAGAGAAAGACATGTATCATATGATCTCACTGATATGAGGAATTCTTAATTGTAGGAAACAAACTGAGGGTTGCTGGAGTGGGGGGTGGGGTGGGAGGGATGGGGTGACTGGGTGATAGACACTGGGGAGGGTATGTGCTCTGGTAAGCGCTGTGAATTGTGCAAGACTGTTGAATCTCAGATCTGTACCTCTGAAACAAATAATGCAATATATGTTAAGAAAAAAAAAAAAAGAAGAAGAAGGTAGCGGGAGGGGAAGAATGAAGCGGGAGAAATCGGAGGGGTAGACGAACCATGAGAGACGATGGACTCTGAAAAACAAACAGGGATCTAGAGGGGAGGGGGGTGGGAGGATGGGTTAGCCTGGTGGTGGGTATTGAGGAGGGCACATTCTGCATGGAGCACTGGGTGTTATGCACAAACAACGAATCATGGAACACTTCATCTAAAACTAATGATGTAATGTATGGGGATTAACATAAGAATAAATAAATTAATTAATTTAAAAAAAAAAAAAAAACAGATTGTTGCCCCTACCTGAAGTCAGTTTGGAAAAACTCAGTTGAATTTCTTTGTTGCTGCCAAGGACTCCACAGTCCCTGCAAAGCATCCCTGAAGTCCTCCTTGTCCCTTTGGTGTGAATTGCCTCATTTTCAAAGGCCTCACATCCTCACATCTTTCATGCATTATTTTCGTAGTTCTTTGGGATTTGTTATGAGGTCTGCATGGAGCTCCGAGTGTCAAATATTACATATATTTAATCTGGGATTTGAAAAATATTTTTCATTTTGGTGTTCAACAATGTCATGGGTTATGCTGACTTTTATAGGCCTAACCACTAAGAGAAGACACATTATAGCTGGCTTTTCACTTGCGTAAATTGTTTAAAGCATTGCTAATGTTTGAAGCCTCTTCAGGTAGGATTTCTTTGCATCTTGTGCTTGATTATGATTTGACAGTAACTTCATGGTATAGTGGTATGGGAGGGCATAACTTGTGCCATTTGGTCTAAATGGATCAAGGACCTTGATTTCTGGCACAGTGGTTTGATATTCTAAGCCTGAACTAAAAGATACACTGCTTTTCTGTAATTTTGCTCAACTGGTAGATTCTTCTTGGCTGAGAAATGATTGCATGTTCAGCAACCATTGTCTTTACTTCCTTAGTGAATTTGAAAACTATTTCATAAGAAAATTTTGATAATATAGCGATGTCAGAAAAATATAGGAGTTATCTTCAATTTTCATTTTTATATTTCCTTCCTCACAGATTACTACCATTCATATCAATTCACTGTCTATTGCTACTCATTCTAATTTTGCAATGGACTTGAAATTTTTTCCTGCTACTGTAGTCTTTGTTGTTGTAGTTTAGACTTTCTTTACTTCTTGTTTGCATTATTGCAATAAACTCCTCAGGTATCTCCCTGCTCCCAATGTCGACCTTCTTCAGTCTCTTAACACACAATTGTCAAATGGTATCCCTACTGAAAATAATAAAAATTTAATAATTATAATTTCATACAGAAGAGAGTCCAAAAACCTCAGTGTGTCATTTAAAACCCTTAACAATTTGAACTCAGCCGAACTTTTCTTACCCTCTCCTCTTTCTTTCTTCCCCTTCTACCCCAGTGACCAATAACTTTTTCTGGTTAGCTTCCCAAAATGTACTGAAAATAATCTGTTCTCTTGAAATACAGGACCTTGAATATATATATATATATTCATATATTCATATATATATATCATATATATATATATATATATTCGTAAAATATATCATATATATCTTGTATCTTTATATATATATAATCTATGTATCTTTCAAGAATGAGCTCAAATTATCTACCTCATAAGAACGGCTCCATACTGTAGCCATCTTCTTTTATACCACAGGATGCCGTGTTTTAGATGCTAATGGTCCGAGCTGTGCAGGCTGATTCTCTTAGCTGTCTCATTAGACAGTGAATTCCTTGAGAGCAGAGAAGGTATTTTCCGGTATGCCCCACTATGTCTAGCAGAATACTTTAAGTTTCTTAAGTACTTACTGAGTTAATTGTATTGATTTGAGTTTTTTTTCCATTTTAGGTTTCCCAAAACACATGGTCATATTTTAAAGTTCCTAAGTGACACAATCTGTAAAGACATTTCTCATCACCCTTGCATCAATTTCCAGATGAAACTCTGCAAAGCAAGGTACCATACTAAGGTCATGTGATGACCACTCAACAGGATTGATTCAGAAACATTGTAATCCAAAATGTGAAATAGCATAAGCTTAATTATTCAACATACAAGTATTGAGTGCTGGGAGAAGTAACAGTTCAATAATGAATAATCCAATTCCTTCACTCAATAGCTCACAATATAGTGGAAGAGGTAGTTGAGTTTAGTCTAATAAAAATGTATTGAACACCTACTGTTAGGTGACATGAAGATAAGGAGGTCTCTGCTCTCAAGAAACCTATATCCTATAAGGGCATACAGATGCATAAAGAAACGGCTGTAGTTATAATAGAAGAATCCACAAGGGGGCTTTGCGAGACAGAAGAGGATTGATTGCCTAAGTCACCTTGGAGTGTTAATGACGGCTTCCTAAGTAGATGTGTAAACTCATAACTAATTTAAATATGAGATAAGTGTTACGTGGTAAACTTATGTATGGTATGCATAGAGTCAGACAAGGTTTCAAAAAGACAAGGTAGAATTTAAGCTGGTACCTAAAAATGTGTAATATTCAGCAAGAGAAGGGACAATGGCATCTAAGAAGAGGGAGCAAAAAGTACAAGTGCATGGGGGCATGGAAGGATGTGACTTGTTTTAGGGACTGGTACCTAGAAGTCTGTAATAGGGTTGGGGGAAATGGCAAGCAGTGAGGCTGGGAAAACAGAATGGGGGTGTGTGAGATTGAGAATGGTATTGTGTGCCAACCTAAACAAATAAGATTTAAAATTTGGGGGTCAGAGAGCTCCTAAATGTATTTTTTAAAATTTTATCTTCTAATTAAAGTATAATATACTACAGTAAAGAGCATATATGATAAGTGCATGGCTTGATTAATTTTTGCAAACTCAATACAACGGTCCAGATCAAAAGACATTCAAGCACCTTAGTGAGCCTTGTTTGCCTCCTTCCAATCAGTACTCCAAAAGTAACCATTATCATGACTTCTAATAGCATTGATTAGTTTGACTTGATTATGCATATTATTTATTTATTCATTTATTTTTAGAGAGAGAGAGAGCATGTGCGCAAGTGGTGGTGGGGGGCAGAGTGAGAGGGAGAGGGAGAATCTTAAGTAGGCTCCACACCCAGGAGCCCAACCTGGAGCTCAATCTCATGACACTGAGATCATGACCTGAGCTGAAATCGAGAGTCAGACCCTTAACCGACTGAGCCACCCAGGAGCCCCTGATTATGTGTTTAGATATGGAATCACTGGGATTTCATGTGTGTTAATGTTTTAAAGACTCATTCATATTGCTGTACATGGTTGTAGATTATTTCTTTCCATCTCTGTATTCTATTGTATGAATATACCTCACTTTATCAACTCTACTGGTGGACATTTAGCTTGTTTTCAGTTTGGGGCTGTTTTGAAGTATTGCTTTGAGCATTCTAGTACCTGTCTTTTGGTGAATATATGTATACATTTCTCTTGGGTATGTAGTGGAATGGTTGGTGTTCATAAATACTGCCAAACAGTTTTTCAAACTGGTTGTCCCAATTTAGACTCTACTCTTGCTCTGCCTCCTCACAACACACACTAAAACTGTAGGGAAGGGAAAAAGATAATACATCTACTAAGCAATTATTATGATCTTTTATACCATTATTGGGGTAGGTGCCATTACATAGTTATTCTCATGCTACTAATAAGGAACTCATGAAAACTAAGAAGGTAATCCAAAATCCCATAATGTAGATAATAATTAACATTTATTGAGACTAGTTATGAGCTAGGGTCCTGTAGCTGGCTGAATAATGGCTCCTTAAGATGTACATGTTCTAATCCCTGGAACCTATGAATGTTACTTTATATGGCAAAAACTTTGTAGATAGAATTAAATGAAATATCTTGATATGGGGAGATTATCTTGCATTATACTGGGTGAGGGGTAAATGCAATCAATCACAAGTGTCCTTATAACAGATGGGCAGAGGGATATTTCAGATAGAAGAGGAGAAGGTATTGTGACCAAAGAGGTAGAGATTGGAATGAGGCAGCCACAAGGCAAGGAATGCAGTGGCCACTGGAATCTGGAAAAGGAAAGGAACACATCTTCCCCTAGATCCCCCAGAGGGAACATAGTCCTGCCAACACCTGAATTTTGGCCCCTTGAAACTAGTTTTTGAATTCCTGGCCTCTAGATTGATGAGAGAATAAATTCTGTTGTCTTAAGCTACCAAATTTGTGGAAGTTTGCTATAGCAGCAATGGGAAATACAGGCATTAAGCCATGAATTTTTCATGAATTATGTCACTTAATGCTATGAGGTAGGTGGATTAACCCCACTTTACAGAGAAGGGAAATGAGCTTTAGTATGACTGAATAACTTTCCCAAAGGCAAGAGCTAGCAAGAATCAGAGACAGGAATTGAAAAATAGAGGTTGTGTAACTCCAAAGATCATACTCATGACCAATACAGTAAGTAGAAGAATCAGACTCCAAACCAGGTTTCACTGATGCCCAAAGTCATAATTTCCCTATAACATTCCATGTAATGGATTTGTGTTGTTAAAAAAAGCTTCAAGAAGCATAATGAAGGATAGATTAGAATGAGAGTCAGGATGCGGGAAGATCAGTTAGGAAACAAAGTGAATTATTTAGAACAGAAATGTTGAGATCCAGGACCAGGGATACATGGGAACCTACACTAGTGATGGAATAGAATCGTCTCTCAACCATAGAATCATCACACTGAGGACTGAAAGTGTATTATTTTATGCCCATAAATCCATGATTGACTGCGTGAGTGAATGGCTGAATGAATGCCCACTCTGGACTATTGCTCTTTAAATTACTTCAAACCGCAGGGGATAAGGTTTCTTGCTTGATGATAGAACCATTATAAGGAATGACTTGAGTCTGGAGGAATCTGTGTTTTGGTATCGGTTCAGAACTGGATAGGAAAAAGGAAAATAGTATAAGAAAGAGATTGTTTATCTCATCCTATAAAATCTAGTGGTTTCCAGTTCATACACAGAAAATGTGCTCGAAATCATGTAGAGTGGAAAATCCAAAGTAATAATATGAAGTTCTAAGGCTAAGGCATATATTTCTTTTGAGGTAAAGCCACATGGCTTTAAAAATTCTGGTTATAAAAGTAATGCATGCTTATTTTCAAGATTTTGGAAAAGAAAGTATAAAATAAACAGTACAAAGCATTTATTAGTCCACTACTCAGAAATATTTGCAGTCAAATATATATATATATAATATTTATCTTGAGCTTTTCCTTCTAATTTCTTTTGCCATGTGTGTGTGCTAACCCATTTAGGATCATAGGGTGTCTGAACCCTGATTTTTTTCACCTAATACTTTAAGGAGAGGAATTTACTATGTCTTCAAATATTTTTTCAAAATTTCAAAAATAATTATTTGATTTATTCAACAAACATTGACTAAGTGTCTATTATGTGCCAGGTATTATATGCTTGATGCTGAAGATCCGTTGAAGAGTACCTGAGGTCACTGTCTTCAAAAGCATATTCATCTAGTGGAAGAGATGGGAATCCCACTGGCAATTAGTGGGGAAATCTTTAGATCTTCAGTCACAGGGCCCCCTAAAAGGCTCTTCATGAGAGGTGACCATAGGTGCTTATAAAAATGTAGCTGTCACCATTAATTCTCTAGCAGTCTCTTAGCTTCCTCTTTTCTTTTTATTCACACGAAGCCTTTCCTAGTTTTCCTGTAGTAGATACGTGGATCATAGCCTGTTTGAATTTTATAGACTAACATCTGGAAGCTATTTTAGAGCTCTCTTTTATAGCTCATTCTGGGGTGTTTTCTTTGAGTTGCTGAGAGGGCTATGCCATAGGAATTACTCCTTTCTTTCTTTCAAATAGTGTCTTTTATTTAAGTGCTTTGAGAGAGAGAAAGAGAGAGAGAGCACTCCCTCCGCTTTACCATTATCATCTATTTATAAAAAACTTTACTATACCTGATCTCCCATAGATGCAACTTTTTCAAGTACCAAAAATGTTAGTGTATCACTGCGGTGTGCACTAACAGTAGACATGACTGCATTTCACTCTCTCAGTAATATTCACACATCATCTTTAACTCACCGAGTGCACGTGTAGCTATAGGCTAGCTGTCACAATGCCACTTCTCCTATCTCTAATTTTTTGGAGACTTTGATTAGATTTGTGCTATGTATACTTCTGCCTATGTGCTTTGAATTAGCATCTCTGTGAAATTTAGTGTATTTCTAAGGCTCAAAGAATGTATTCTCAAAAATTACATAAAGTCAGATATCTATACTATATAGAACATGAAAATATTGAACTATTTAACTGAATGGAAAGAAAAACACATTTTTTAAAAAAAGATTTTATTTATTTATTTGACAGAGACACAGTGAGAGAGGGAACACAAGCAGGGGGAGTGGGAGAAGGAGAAGCAGGGGGAGTGGGAGAAGGAGAAGCAGGCTTCCCGCGGAGCAGGGAGCCGGATGCGGGGCTCAATCCCAGGACCCCAGGACCATGACCTGAGCTGAAGGCAGACGCTTAATGACTGAGCCACCCAGGCGCCCAGAAAAACGCCTTTTCTGTTCTTTTACTACTGAAACCACTTTATACCATTGGACCTTATTTCCTGACATACTTTACCTCTATCTCTCAAAAAAGGGATCCGAGAGAAGAGTATGATTTCTTAAGTCACCTGGCTTTGGCTTTACTGTTTGTTCTTAAATGTGTAACAATCCAACAAGAACCTTTATGAAAAGATCAAGTGTTTCTTTCTGTGTCCTTGACCATGTAGACATTTTGAAGACCAGGGAGAGGAACATAGGAAAACTATGATCTTTGTCACATTTCTTTTTTGGGGGCATTTATTTTTTCATTCCAGGCTAAGATCTCTGATCTGGCTCATTTAGCATTATAGGAGTTTTCTCTATTTCAGTACTTTTCATTGATAGATTTAGAGCTCTCTTTTATAACTCATCCTGGGGTGTTTTCTTTGAGTTGCTGAGAGGGCTATGCCTCCCCTTGACTCTACTACCAAGTCCTGCTGGTAGTGACAGATAGCATGTCTTAAATGAGGTACTCTTCTATACACTGTATGTATTAGCACATTTAATCTTCAAAATAACTCTATCAGGAAGGTGCTATTATTCTCAGTTTATAGATAAGAAAATTGAGACAAAGAAATGAAAATAGGTTTGCCCAAGGTCTCACAAAGAGAAAATGGCCCACTTAAATGTAGACTGCAGGCAGTCTCTCTCCAGAGCCGCTTTCTCAACCCTGTGGGTATGATTATAATACCCACAATTGGGTGTTATATATGTTTACTTATCCGTATCTTCTATGAAAATATGAAGCCTTTGCAGTAGGGCCTGGGTTCTATTCATCCTCTCATCTCAGTCCCAAGCTGGGTACTTGGCACATGGTATTTGTCTGTGAATGATTGTTGAGTAACATGAAGTGTTACATTGTAAAGAAAAACAAAGATGTGAATAAGTAAAAAGTAACACTAGACTTGCCAATCTAGGTGTTAGGTATATGTGATCTTGTAACGAGTGTGACTTTATCCTAGTTTCATTTCAGCTTTTTTAAAAAAAAATTAGATTTATAAAATAGTATAAATTAAATGTTACAAACTCGGGGAAGTATTCCATAATATATCATTTTAGGAACAAAATCAATATATGCTTAGGATATTATAACTACTAAATAGGTAATCCAACAGAAGCAATTTCCTAACCTTTAAAGAGGAGAAAAAGTGATTAAGGAAATGGACTTTATATTTAAAAGTTACTTGTTGTGGCCTTTAAGGATCTTCTCCTTTGTCACTCTGCCAGGTTCAACATTCTTACCCCTGTAGATCTCAGAGAATGGAAAAAGATTTCTGCATGTTTATATGGAGATTTCAAAATCTATGAGCCAGAGGAAATTACAGTGGTGCCTAGCTCTCAGATAACAAAATCTTGAATTTGTCAAATGTGTTACTATCCTTTAGAAAATTCAAAGAGGAACAATGAAAAAGAAACAAACTGTAGAACTATTTAAACCTAGAAAAGCTTAAAATTATTTACACAAGAAAGAAGGGATTCCAATTTTAGTTGTTTGCTTCTCCCTCAATAATAGTCCTATGGAATGCACAAATTTCAACATTTCCCCCATTGTAAATGGAGAAGTCAGCCATATTAGGACATCCAAAATGAGGTTCATCAAATACCATCCTCTGGGTTAGACCTCATTTGCTCAGGCAGAGGGAAAGAAGGGTTGAGAAAGCGGCTCTGGAGAGAGACTGCCTGCAGTCTACATTTAAGTGGGCCATTTTCTCTTTGTGTGACCTTGGGCAAACCTATTTTCATTTCTTTGTCTCAATTTTCTTATCTATAAACTGAGCATAATAGCACCTTCCTGATAGAGTTATTTTGAAGATTAAATGTGCTAATACATACAGCGTATAGAAGAGTGCCTCATTTAAGACATGCTATCTGTCACTACCTGCAGGACTTGGTAGTAGAGTCAAGGGGAGGTCTGAATGTGTCAGCTCTGTACCCTGCATGCAGACAAAATAGTACCATACCTCAGTGTTATAGTTTGAGCTGCTGGCTGATAGTCCACAATGTAATAATACAGCATAGTAGAGTCACTCAATCGCTTACCTTCACCATGTGAAGGAGTTTAAAAGCATAATCCTTTATTTGTCCTAAAATATTCATTTTATGATACAGTGGATTGGCACCAACTAATTCTGTGCACATACACTAAACTCACTAATGCAAATATAAGCCTAAATTAAAATTTAATATACTTGTTTTGTTCAAAAGTTTCCTTAGATTTAAAAGAGATGCAAAAGACTTGCTAGTTATACGACATTTGAAATGGCATCTAACTAGAAGTCCCCAGTGTAATTTTTCCCCATTTTTCAATAAAAACCTATAAAGACAGAAATAAAAAATGAAAATTTATAAAATACTGGAAACAAAAACCATGACAATTTCTAGTTATCTAGAGGTAAATGAAGTAAGTTTAGCAAAAACTATTAGTTTCACTTCTTGGCATACCTAGGAAAAAGGGGAAAGAGGACAATATGTACTTTGTATAAATGTGTACGTTTTTTTAGGTACATATTTACATATAAAATGTACAAATATACCATAGACTTGCATACAAGAGGTGTTTTTTTTTTAAAAGATTTTATTTATTCATTTGACATAGTGAGATAGAGAGATAGAGCAGGAACACAGCGGGGCAGTGGGAGAGGGAGAAGCAGGCCTCCTGGCGAGTAGGGAGCCCGATGCAGGACTCAGTCCCAGGACCCCGGGATCATGACCTGAGCCGAAGGCAGACGCTTAATGACTGAGCCACCCAGGCATCCCTAAGAGGTGGTTTTTAAAGAACATTTTGGAAAGCCAGAACAACTTGTTTTGCTCAATTCTAGATAACATTGCATCCAAGAATTTTTAGTTGCTATTTCTAAATAATTTAGTTGCCAGTTATTCAGTGGGGTGCTTAAATGTTTAACAACAAACCTTCCAATCAATCTATCATTCAGTCAACCAAACAAGCAACCAATAGCTAACCCTGATTGGTCGAATTTGCTTATTTCAATACTCCCACTCTGGCCAATTCAAATATGATGGTGTGGCACTGAACATTAACCATGGTCATCGAATGAGGGGGCCTTCAGATGTTTTAGCTTCTAATCTTTGAGAGGCCTAGCTGGCATCAGGTGGAGCCAGACTTTGCCAAATCCTGCTCAAATTGCAGATTCATGCAGGAGCCAAACAAATGTTGTTGTTTTGCGCCAATAAGTTTGGGAGTGGGTTTTTTTAGTTAGCACTAGGTAACCAGAACACTTGCTATCCTACCATTATTTTAAATGGTTATCATGGGGTCACTTCTTATGCATATTTATGACAGTACAGCTGAGCATAGAGCTTGCCACAGTGTAGGTATTTAGTGTTTCTTGCTGTAATAGCAGGTGGAGACCAAGTTCTCTCAATTTAAAAAAAGGTAAATATAAGGAGTTTCATGATCTCATTCAAGAATTCCAAGATAATTTGACTAAAAATAAGACATATCTTAAGAATCCTTAGTAGGAATATGTAGACTAAAAGTACAGAAGAATAAATAAACATAAAAATATGTCATAACCAACTTTATCATTATGTCATTATTGTGAATGACCAGAGTTATCCTGTTGGATTTGTGAAAATCACACTTTAACTTTTTGAAGTGATATCAGAACCAGGTATTTTGCACAAGTTTAATAAAATTTCTTACAAAAAATATCCAAAGTGAAAGTTAGGTTTCAATTAGTCCTAAAATTTAGGACTAATTTAAGAAAGCACAAATACCATGCCCTACTGATTAAAACTCTGGCAATCTTAGGCTCTCCTTCATTCTGTTCATATAATCCATTATGTCCTATTGAATTTTTGTTGTCTCCTGCCTTAATTCCACCATTCTAGCCAGGCTCCTCACACCTGAATTATAACATCATTTGATCAACACTTCAATATTACAATATCCCATTTCTTTCTACCTATAGCTGACAAATTAATCTTTGTTAAACTTTGTTCATATTATTCTTATACTCAAATTTTCCAGAGTTTCCACTCTTTACAGGAAAAAGTCCAAAGTCCTTGGTGACCTTTAAGACCCCTGTAATTTGAAACTAGTAGATCTTTAAATCTCACTCCCCCCGCCCCTTTTAAATCTCATTCTAACCAATTCTCCACACCATTAGGTTTGGTTTTCTTTCTGGTATCCTAAATATGCCTTACTTGTATTATGTCTCTTGCTTTCCTCTTCTTTTGTCTATTTGGGTCCTACTCATTTTTCAGTTTGATTCAAATTAAATAGTTAATTATATGGCAATTTTTAACTCCTCTGTTATCATTAACAGTTTTGGTAGACACTGTTGAATCCTCATCCATATCTTCCTTGCACTCATTATTTCAGTATATAGCTCTGCATCCTAGTACATCCAAACTCCCTGCCAGAGGCCTCGCTCTCAGTCCAAATTGGGCATGAATGAAATCCTGGAGGAGGCAGTGACTGATATTCCCAGCACCCACCCTTAGCCAATATTGGACAGCACTTGGAGGTTAAACCCTTCATCTTTCTCATCTCTCAGGAGGAGTAATTCTGAGTTATAGTCTCATGTCTCTCAGAGTTCCCCAGCTGCTTGCAGTGTTAATCTGCTATGGGAACCTGCTGGATAACAGACCCATATTGACTTCCCTTTCCTCATTTACTAGTGCTTCTTGTGATTACCTCCTAAAGGCACTACTTGCTCTCAGTCCTTGCCTACATGGAGGAAATTAACCCTAAGACAACACTCCAGAATAGGAGGATGGTCCTTTCTTCCAGACTGCTGCATCATTTACTCTGTGTATCAGTCATTTAGCATGCAGTTCCTTCCATGAACAACATTTATTATAACCGCTAAATGATGAGTGAGACTGGAAAAAATTCAACCATCCTTATGTTTTCAGCGGCGGAAGACAGGGAGTCAAACTAATAAACTATAATAAAATATCATCATATGTCATCATACATAGGAATATTGTGTTATATGCTCCCTAATATTGACCTGATTTGCTCTAACCCTCATCAAAGAACTGCATGGTAGAGTAAACACTATTCAATCTGTATTCTCCCTTACTGAGAGTCAGTGACCCATATTATGCTTTCCTCACTCTGAATGGCCACTTGCCAATCCATTTGGTTCATCTATTCTGCTGTGGCTTTTCTTTTTACAACTAGCATCTTTTTTTTTTTTTTTTTCCAGACAAGCTTTTAATTCAGCCAGGTTAATAAGGCTAGAGCTCTAAGTCAAAATGGCTCTATCATTAGAAAGTTCTAAAATATACAGAGAAGATAAAGCCAAAAGCCAGTAAAACCATAATTTGTTGATTACAGGATACATTACAGCATCAGGTATACATTTCCAAGGAGACTGGGCAATAATGACACCATATGGAGAAATTGAATTAATGCTCTAATTTCCTGGAATGCATGATAGTTGTATGCTTTGGTGTCACTTAAATTTTAGATGGCAATTTCTTCAAGTAGATTTTTAGCTTAAGGGATTAAATAATATCTTTATATTTTATTTTCCTACCACAGTATCTAGGACAGTCTTTTTAAAATAGGCTTATTGTTGGCACTCATTAAGTATTTTTGAAAGAACGGATAGATGACCAATATTAATATAAAGATCTGAGATGTACAGCTGAAGTACATTAGGAAAATTTTAAATCATAGATTACATTCCATCTGTAATTTATATTTACGGAAAGATAATATCTAATTATAGTTATTTATTTTCTTATTTCAGTCTCACCTATTTCCAAATGATTTAGATGTGAAATACAGAATTTTAAATTATTTTAAATTCAATAACAGAATAAAAAGGAAGAGAGACAAGCTTAGAGAAGCATAAGGAGTTTGTGTCACCAGATTTCTCAGATGACCTCATTACTACTGCTGGGCACACAATTTGGCTTAGTTTCCTGGCAGCTAAGGCAAAAAAAAAGAAACATACTGAGCTAAGTAATATTCATGTCTGGTATAAAAGACATAAAAATTTCTCTGCAGGGGCAAATTATTTCTTGGAAACATATTTGGTGAGACCATATATCATGGAGATCTATGTATAAGGGGCAGCCTCTACATTTGATAATATCTTCATTTTTGTTTGTACCAAAGGAATAAAACCACTGTTGAAATAAAGAGTTTTTATTTGACCTTTTATAAAGGTTGAGGGCAGAGCATTAAATCAAAGGGAACAAGAAAGAACTCAGTCAAGGCTTTTCTGTGGGACTCTGAGCTATTACGGTTCAGCTATTATGGTTCAGGTCCATGTGACCCATGTGTAACTTATTATGAAGATAGAATTTACCAAATCCAGATGAATGCATACTTACCATCTCATGAGACTGTCATTCTCACATATTCATATTGTGATGTAGTCTTTAACAAGTGCCCTTGACAACTTTAGCTATCAGATGTGAAGGGGCAAAGTTGTCATTCTTTTATGATTCTAAAACCTGAATTAATGTCACTACCTGAACAAAGGGCCAACTCACTCTGTCATGGATATGGTAGGAGGCACGTCTACAGAGCCCTTATTTTCCTCTACAAAAGAACTTTGCATATTTTTACTGACTCAAGGGTTCTGAATCTTACAGTGTGGAAGAAAGAACTTGGATTGGAAATGTTGAGGGAGTATAAGGAGTGTATTATTGACTTAATTTATAGTTCCAAGAACTTGAAGGTGGCCCTTTTGGAACAATCTGATTTCAGAGCAATTGCCTCTGGACTCAAATCTGCCAAATCTCTAGCTGGCATAATCTACCTTTGAGTTGCTGAATGAATTGATTTTTACCTTTGCTTATTTAATCCTCTACTAGTTAAAATATTTCCTCCCTTAATTTCCTTTTCTTTTCTTTTCTCTTCTTTTTTCTTTTCTTTTCTCTTTCCTCTCTCCCTCCCTTCTTTCCTCCATCCCTCCTTCTCTCTCTCTTCCTTTCCCTTCCTTCCTTCCCCTTCCTCCCTCCCTACCTCCCTCCCTCCCTTCCTTCCTTCCTTCCTTCCTTCCTTCCTTCCTTCCTTCCTTCCTTCCTTCCTTCCTCCCTTCCATCCTTCCCTTCCCTTGCCCTTTCTTTTTCTTTCTTTCTTTCTTTCTTTCTTTTTCTTTCTTCTTTGTATAGAGATATCATATCAATAAAATAAGTTCCATCTATTGTTAGTTCAACCATTCATCAAACTGATCATCCAGTGTCAAGGACATAGCAGTGAGCTGGACAGTCCCACTGCTGTGCTCAGGGAGCTACAGTCAAACCGGGAAGATACATCTTGAGTGGCAACTGCACTTACATTTCTAGTGATATGATATGTCAGATGAGTAGAGAAATCCTCTTCATATATAACCTAAAATTTATGAATAAAATATTTAAAAATGCAAACTAGAGAAGATTTACCAAGAAGCTTAGTAAAGCTTAAGTTTCAGTTCACCTTCTAAGCTCCTAGCAAATTTGTATTTATTCTTTTGTATTTTTTTCCTTAATGAATGAGTCTACCCCAGATTATATAATGTTCAAAATTGACCCTTCCCCATATCTATTCACAGATAAGTGAATGAGAAGGTGAGTGAAAAATCTCAGAGTTATCATACAAGGATAAACTGTTAAACTGAAAAGTAAATAACTATAACAAATTATCCTGGAAACATCTATCCATCTTCTGTGGGCTTGGTGTCTATAGAGAGAGGCACAGGGACACTGGATGGGAGTGAAACAGAAAAAGCCCTTCATAAAGTCAGGATCCCTAAAGGTGATACCTTCGTGGATAAACTGGAACAAAACAAAACTTGCCACCAAAAGTGGCACCGAAAGGTGCACCGATAATAGTGCCTATTTTGGATTTATTCTGACGGAGTGGGAAAAGAAAGAACCCTTTAAGAATTCCTAACCGTGAGCCTGACCTCAGGAGGATTTGAGGCCAGAATTAAATTCAGTCACTTAGCCTTATGCTTACAATTCAGGTACAGTGGTACACAAAATTCTACGTGCATACTGAACAGTTTTCTCCTTAGGCTCTTCTCTTTCTTCCATTATTGTTTACAGCTAAAAGAAGCTAGTGGACAGTTCCAACATTCTGCTTGGAAACCCATCAGCCTAAATCCTCAGGTTCATTAGGACCATTTTATATCTTAAGTGACTGTGGACAATGGATCTGCCAATTGCTTTGCTACTACAAAATACAGGTCACCCTGCTTTCATCTCTACATTGTTTTCCTCAACTACCACTGTCTCTGTTACTTTACAGCCTTTGCCCATTTCCCAGTGCAAATACTAATGTCATGTCTTCACAGTTTTGTCCTCTACTTCCAGTACCAAATTCTGTGTCAGTTATCTATTGCTGCAAACAAAGAACGCCATAACTAGGAAGTTAATATAACAATTTAACCATTTTTCATGATTCTGTGGCTTGGTTGGATAGTTCTTCTGCTGGTCTCTTCTGGCTCCCTCATGTAGGGACATTCAGTCACCTTGAAGATTGATTGGAGGCTGGTCCTTTCTGGCACAGGGTAGGGCAGCATTACAAGAGGGGACGTTACATGCTTAAGTACTTCAGCCTTTACCTTTCGGGGATTAGATAATATCCTGTGACAAGAATTTACCACAGTAATACACATTTGGCAGTGATTAGAGACATTTTTAATTGTTAGGACTCACAGGAGTAGAAAGTACTACTGGCATTTAGTGGGTAGAGGCCAGGGATCCTTCTGAAAATCCTGCAAAAGATAGGGTCCCATAGGGTCCCATAACAAAGATATACCTAGTCTGTAATGTTGACATGTAAGCAGAAAAACCCCTTTTTCTAGGGGTCCCCAGAAAAAGAAAGACGTAGCTTTTCTTACACAAGAGAAGTCATTTTAGGCCCCCAGCTATTTTCTGTGGTCTCTATGTGGTCTGTCTTCCCCACTCTACTGGCCCAAGCACACTCCTTGTAGAACTTCCTAGGTAGTCTCAGAATTACAAAGAAATGCAAAAATCTCATTAGTTAAGGATTTTGAGGGAATAAAAAGGGGATGCAAAAACTAAGTCCCTACCAGTCCAGGAACTAGTCTAACTATATCAGAGACAATACATCAGTGGTAAAATTCCTCAGTGCTCTTTCAAAAGTAAACAAGACCCTGCAACTAATGAATCATTGAACACTACATCAAAAACTAATGATGTATTATGTGTTGGCTAATTGAACATAATAAAAAAATTTAAAAAAATAAAATTACCAAGGGAAAAAATAAATAAATAAAATTCACCTAAAAATTAAAAAAAAAAAGTAAACAAGACCCTGCATTCCTTACCCGAGATAAAGGAGCCCAAGACCCCATCCAGTTTATAGGACTCTCTGAGCATGTCCAGAGCCCTGTCCCCTTGTCCCATAGTTAAGATTGTTACATGATAATGTTAAAGTCTCCACCCTAGGAGGAGTGTAAGCCTCATTAACACAATGTAGGATGCAAGTATAGGCTTGTTTTCTAAGTACACCTGCGAAATCTTATGCCCGCCTTTACATGGATGACAAAGTTCTCCCTTCTGAATATTCATCCTAAACCCTAAATAAAAAATAAAAACCCTGCTTACCTTTGCTCGAGGTGTCACAGCTTTGGAAGTTATTCCTCACAATCTCCTTATTTGCTGCAAATAAAGTTCGCTTTGTGTGACAAGTCCGCCTGGTGCAGTCTGTGTGTAAATCACCAAGGGGTGATCTCACCTTAGTTCTGTATCAAACGGTGCTGACTTTGAGGAACCCTCTCTACACACATACTTTCTCACCTCTTTCCTTTTTGATTTTGTAGTATCAAGTTTCAAAAAATATATTTTCTGTCTTGGTTTTATAAAAACCTTTTCAAACACTAGATTTTAAATACAATCTCTTAAGTTTCTAATACTTTTATTTGTTTTATACTTAAATTTTTTTTTTAAGATTTTATTTTTTTATTTATTTGACAGGGAGAGAGAGAGACAGCTAGAGAGGGAACACAAGCAGGGGGAGTGGGAGAGGGAGAAGCAGGCTCCTGGCCGAGCAGGGAGCCCGATGCGGGGCTCGATCCCAGGACCCTGGGATCATGACCTGAGCCGAAGGCAGACGCTTAACGACTGAGCCACTCAGGTGCCCCTATACTTAAATTTTTAATTTTTTTTTCAAATGCTGTGATTTGGAGTTCCAGGGGAAAAAGCCAATTTGCCAGCACCACTGATGAAATAACATCTCTTCTTTCTCACCAAATTAATGTACTATTGCTGGGGTAATGTTTTGGGATCTCTATTTATTTCACTGATTTATTTGCATATTCTCATGCCAGTAGCACATAATTTCGATTATATTAATTTTAACATCTGGTAAGGCATTGTAATCATTTTGATTTATGGTCAAGCTAATCCCACTTTACTCTTACTATTTCATAATTTCTCATCTACTTTTTCAGCATTTATTATTTATATGAACTTTAAGGTGATTTTGTCCAATTTGGAAAAAATCATTAAGCATTCAATTTCAGCTTTTATAGTTATTAATTCTATATTAATTATATATTTTATAGTAATTAATTTTTGCTTACTCTCTCTTGTTTTGTTTTCATCCCTCAAAATGAATATTGAATTGCTTAACTTTAGACTTTCTTCTAAATAACAAATACATTTAAATCTATAAATATTTTTTAAGTCTACACATTTTTGCTTTAATATGATTTGTAGCTATGCCCCATAGATTTTGGTTGTAAATTCTATATATTTCATTGTGTACTCTTTCTCTCTCTCTCTCTCTCACACACACACACACACACATACATATATAAATATATATATAAACATAAAATGTCTACTAGTATAAGACATTAAATATTTAAAAATATGTATAATATTAAAATGACATCAGAAGCAAGTCTGTGATCAAATTTTGAAACATTCTACATATAAATGCTTTAAATTTTATTTTGTTATTCAGTTCTTTTATAGCCTTATATTTTTTATTTACATGATCTCTCTGATTCTTAAAAATTTCAGAATCCTGCATTATAATGGTACTTGTTAAATAAACATTTCTTCAAAGCATAACACAGTGCAGAAAGATGTACAAATAAAATGTGTGCAGCATGATGAATTATGACAAAATGAACACTCATTTTTCTTCATCAAAGTCAAGATGTGCAACATTGCCAGAATCCCAGAGCCCATCTATTGGTCTCTCCCACTCTATAACTTCCTCCCTATCTTGAAATGGAACCATTATCCTAGCTTCTTATATGTTATATTCTCTTACCTGCCTATGGAATGCATATAATTGGAATCATTGTAAACATATAATATTGTATAATAAGAGATAATATTGTATACATTATATAGTATGTATATGTCATTAGATAATATATTCACCATATAATGATACATATTCTATTATTTTTAACTTCTTTTAAAATTTTCTTAATAAATTCCTCCATTAGTTTATTTTTATTGCTCTCTAGTATTCCACTGGACAAATTTACTAAAATTTATTTATCTATTCTACTGCTGATGGATATTTGAGTTGTTTGCAGCTTTTGGCTCTTACAAATAACACTGTTATGAATGTACTTATATATGTCTCTTGATACACATATATGTGAATTTATTCTGGGTATAATTTTAGCAGTGGAATACCAGTGTCATAGGGCATGCCTATGTTCAACTTTGGTACATACTGCCAAACAGTTTTCTAATGTGGTTTGTACCAATTTATATTCCTACCATAGAATGTGAAAGTTCCTATTGCTTTGCAGTCTTGCTAATACTTGATATTGTCAAACTTCTCAGTATTACTCCTACCAGCATTTGTGCAGTTGTATCTCATTTAGGTTTTAATTTGAATTTTCGTGATGTCTAATCTCATGTTTTTATTGCCTATTACATATTATATTTCAAGTTTCTTGCTCATTTTCCTATTTGGGTTTTCTTTTTATTGATTTGCCAATTTCATTATATGTTTTAGATGCTAAATCCTTTGTCATTTACATAGCACACTTACCTTTCTTTCATTGTAAATGCTGTTCCCCCCTATTTAAAAAGCCTTTCTCTATTCCTATTTAAAAATATATTATCTTACATTTTCTTCTAGAGGAGTTATTACTTCCTCCTATTGACCTTTCACAAGTACACTCCACTGGGAACTAATTTTTGTATATGTGAGAGTAGGTTAAGGATCAAGTATTATCTTTTATATGGATAGTCCATTGAACAAAAACCATTCTATGTATTTGATTTTTAAAAACAATATTTTTGGGGGTGCCTGGGTGGCTCAGTAGGTTAAGCGTCTGCCTTTGGCTCAGGTCATGATCCCAGGGTCCTGGGATCGAGCCCCGCATCGGGCTTCCTGCTCAGCAGGAGGCCTGCTTCTCCCTCTCCCACTCCCCCTGCTTGTGTTCCCTCTCTCGTTGTGTCTCTCTCTGTCAAATAAATAAATAAAATCTTTAAAAAAAAATAAAAACAGTATTTTTTTTACAGAAGTTTTAGGTTTATGGCAAAGTTGAGCAGGATGCACAGAGAATTCTCATACATCCCTTGCCCTCCCACCCCCATGCCCAGCCTCCCCAATATCAACATTTCTTCTTCAGAGCGGTGTTTCTAAAATCCATAGTTTACTTTAGGGTTCACTCTTGGTGTTGTATGGACATACGTGATTTTTGATGCTGATATAAGTGGTATTTAAAAATTTATTTTGAAATGTTTGCTGATGGTACATAGAAATACAATTACTTTTTAAGTGATCTTATGTCCATTAACCTTGCTAAATTTACTTGTGAATTAAATTTTTTTTTCTGTACATTCTTATTGATTTTCTTTTTTTTTAAATCATTTTTTTTGAAGATTTTATTTATTTATTTGAGAGAGAGAGAATGAGAGACAGAGAGCATGAGAGGGAGGAGGGTCAGAGGGAGAAGCAGACCCCCTGCCGAGCAGGGAGCCCGATGCGGGACTCGATCCTGGGACTCCAGGATCATGACCTGAGCCGAAGGCAGTCGCTTAACCAACTGAGCCACCCAGGTGCCCCTCTTATTGATTTTCTAAAACACTGTCATGTTATCTGCAAATAATATTAGGTTCCTTTTTTTCATTTTTTCAGGTTTTTTTTTTTTCATTTTTTATATTCTTAATACCATGCATTTATTTTCTTACCTTAGAGCCCTGGCTATATCTGCTAGTACAATGCTGAGTAGAAATGATGATAAGCCTTATTTATTTATTTTTTATTTTTAATGCGAGCTGAACTTGAGTTTCCAAATTTTGGGGAGGGGATGATGAGGAGAGAGGGCATTAAGATAGTGCATTCATACTCTAGAAATTTGATTTATTTGAGAATCTGTTTTCTCTCTCTCTGGATATGGGGTTACTTTCCAGTCTCTTAGTCTTCAGTCTAATGGCCAGAGTGCCTTAACTTCACTGATAGTTAATGGTGAGAGGCACAGAGGTTGCTATTTTTATGGGTTAGTGATTCACTAGCAAGTAATTTGTTTCTTCACTCTCTGTTCCCTCATCTTCTCAAAAGCTGGTACTATCTCAGTTCTCGATAACAAAGAGAACTCAACCTGTCCATCTGGCTTCTCCTTAGTTCTTTGGGGGAAATCCTCCAAGGAACAAATGTTACTATGATTAGGTATAAGCCAGGCTCTCTTTGGATTCAAGAGTTGGTTTTAATTCTCAGTTCAATTCTCTACTGCTCTTATCTTGTATCTTGTCCATAACATCTCTCTCCTTCAGAATCCCCCAAGCACTAGAACCTGCTAGAAGGAATATAGTTGGTAGATGAGGTCTGAAACAGCCATCTTTCTTGTCTTTCATTTAGAAAGAACAGTAACTGTTTTTAGTTTCTTTGTATAAATAGTGAATATTCTCTATTAAGTTGTCTATCTGCTTTTTTCTATTTTCAGATGTTCTAAAAGAAAGTAAAATTTACACACTATAATAGGGGAGGAATAAAACCTTTTTTCAAGTAATGTCTTTTTCAGAGAGTTAAGTGCTACAGTTCTTTAAAAGAAGATATTACAAACAACTGAATGCTGACTGGTGGGCATTAATGGTTATTTATAGTGAAGACCATGTCTCATAGATTCCTTAAATTCATTTGGAAGGCAATGTTGGTAAGATTCTTATTAGGAATATGCTTTCTCTGAGACTTTAATAGTAGTCCTATTTTTATCTGGGAAGAAATGAACCTTACAATACTAATTTTCTCACTTAATGATTTTCCTCCCTTAAATAAGCCCAATTCTCTAATCTGGGTTGAGGAGCAGCCTGCTTTAGCCTTTATAGAAAAGTACACTTATATTATATAAGGGAAAACAATTCAAGTAAAATGTGATTTTAACCTTTTTTGGAAACTGAAGAAATCAATTCCTAATTTTCTTTCATGTCTCATTCTGGAGATTGCCTTTGCAAAATCTAGGCTTCTAAATTATGCATGAAGTATTTTATATGATGTGCAAGTTGGTGGGAAAGAACATAGATTTTTAAAAAATGCATGAGCAAACACAAAGGATATGTTTTTATTGATTTAATAAGTATTTCCTGTCTGCCTACTCTGTGCAGATACTGGCCTAATCACTAGAAAAACTGGTGAGCAAGACAGATGATGTATCAACCTCAGGTAGCTTAAATTTGGGTACATTGGAAAACAAAAAATAAACAAATATATAACATGATATCTGGTAATGACAAGGAAAGAGCATAGAGTTGAGTGCTATTTTAGATGGGACGCTCTCATCTTGAGTAGCAGCTTGTGTATGTATATGGACATATACATATATGTACATATGTATAATTTATTATAAGGAAATGATTCATCTGAATTTGAGATTTGTTGCCATTTATTTATATGCACTATTTGCTTATAATTTTATCTCTTCTTTATCTGTGATTATGAGTGTCCTTACCTATATTTACCTATTTTTGTTCTTTCTCATTTTAACATGATTGATTTATTTTATTGGTCTCCTCAAAAAAGAAAAACAAGAAATCCTTGATTTTTATTTATCCTTTCTACATTTTTTGTTATTTTCCTAATTTCAGTCTCTGTCTTTATTATCTTTGCATACTTTCTTTTAAGTTCCTCCCAATATTTTTTCTCACTTCACTGCACAGTAGTAGAATTTTTAGCTTCATTACTCTAGATGAAGATTTTATTTGTTGGCCTCCTTGTTGCTAACTGTACTGTGTGACAAGGGGTTGATCAATGGGTTGCAAATGGAAGTAATTTGTCTAATTATTGCATTAGATGCTAAAATGGAACTGTGTGTCTTCCCTGTGCTCTTCTTCCATTTCTGTTGGTGGAGGCAGACATGATGGTGTAAAGTGGAGCATCAATTTGAACAGGTGGATGGAAACTATTTAAGGATGGACAACATAATAGAAGGAGCATGGGTCCCTATTGACTGTAGAGTTGTATACCAATCCTCAACTCTCGACATGGACATTTAAAGGAGGGGGAATTTAATACCTATTTTGCTTAAGAGATGTTAATTCTGGGTTTTTGTTACAGCAGTTGAAACTGTATCCTAAGTAATAGATCAGTGGAGAGGAGCATTCCTGGAGGAAGGAAAAGTACTATGCCCCTCGGACAAAAATATGCGCAGTGTTT
Organism: Neomonachus schauinslandi; assembly: GCF_002201575.2. NCBI lineage: Eukaryota > Metazoa > Chordata > Mammalia > Carnivora > Phocidae > Neomonachus > Neomonachus schauinslandi. Next base: position 36,732,462 of record NC_058407.1, read on the forward strand.
CAAGGATGAGCTATGAATTCTGCTTGGCTGGAGCACATTGTGTAAAGAGCTGAGAAGGAGGAAATAAAGTCAGAGAGGTTACAGGAATTGGACTTGTGAAATCTTCTAGATCATAGGTTTTATTGGATTTTATTCTAAGGTTCCTGAGAAGCCACTGGAAGGTTGAGAGTGGGGGTAGGGGTAAAGGGAGAGGGAGGGAAAGAATCTTAAGCAGGCTCCATACTCAGCATAGAGCCTGATGGGGGGCTTGATCTCACGACCCTAAGACCATGACCTGAGCCGAAATCCAGAGTCAGATGCTTAACCGACTGAGCCGCCCAGGACCCCCTTGCAAATCGTGACTATTAAATTATTTTTTGAATGAATAAATATAAATAATCTTCCTATTTCTTTTTCCCTAGATCTCAACATTTTTCCACAGCTGAAGGAAAGGTTCTTGTATTAGGTATAGTGATACTTAGGTGATATATCAAATAAACCTTGACATCTCAGTGTCTTAATATGCTGGAAGTTTATTTCTCATTCAGGTTGTAGACTCTTGCTAGCATTCCTACCTGGGTAACTTTCCATGTGGTCTTTCAGGCCACATTTGCTGTAAAACTTGAGGCTTCTGCCTCCTCTGGGTTTGCAGAGTCCCTTCTGATTGGTCCTAGAGTTGACAACAAAAATGGGAATCATATGTGGAAGCGTTTAAATTTCTACTCCTGGGAGTGGTGGCTATCACTTCTGTCATGTTTCATTCACAAAAACTGTCATATGGTCACACCTAAGTGCAAGGGAGTCAGGGAAGTGTGGCATAGCTATATAACCAGGAGTAGGAGGAAATGGGTGAGCATGAAACAATTTTCACCAGTTTTCAGTAAGCTTTGTTCATAAATGAATGAGTGAAAGAATGGGTGATGCTTTTAAATTTCATAAGAAAGGAGGACAGATCTAAGAATATAACCTCTTTCTTGCGAAGGTTAGTATTTTCTTGGAGTTTAGTTTGGTGAAATTTAGAGAGTTTAGTTAGTTGAAATATTTAAATTATAAAGAATGGAGAAAGTTCAAGGGCAATTACTTACAACAGACACAAATAATGTTAAGCCCTTTTATTTAGCCTCTTTCCTCCTACCTATAATGTAATCAATGCAAAATTAAAGTGCTAGGGTGATTTTTCTTCCTTATATTTTTCTTCCAGAATAAAAAGTTGAATTGTAATTATAAACTAAATCAGTAAAGTGGTATATGACAATCTATGTGAATATAATTGTCATTTAAATGCTCACAGGTTGTTAAAGTTAATCTTTCATTAGAGAGTTGTATGATTTTTTTTTTTAAAGATTTTATTTATTTATTTGACAGAGAGAGACACAGCGAGAGAGGGAACACAAGCAGGGGGAGTGGGAGAGGGAGAAGCAGGCCTCCTGCGGAGCAGGGAGCCCGATGCGGGGCTCGATCCCAGGACCCTGGGATCATGACCTGAGCCGAAGGCAGACGCTTAACGACTGAGCCACCCAGGCGCCCGAGTTGTATGATTTTTAAAATCAGCCTCTGAACATAATACCAGAATACTTTAATCTTTTTAGTTTTAAAAGTTCACTGTAAGTTTAATCTTTGTTAAATCAAAGGAATTTTATGTTAAAATGCAGTTTCTTTTATACATCTGAAATATCATTGCCTACATAATCACTTTTTAAGTCATTTGAAAACAGGAATTTCCTATCTCAAATAACTAAGAAAACATTCCATTTTTTCCCTGGGGCGAAGGATTATATACGTCTTTCCTTCATGATACTGTACCATGTCAGAAAATAGCTACCTTTCTGACCTCCTGATTTATGCTAAGTGTTATTTTGTCCTCAAGTTGCAAAGTAAGTGAGATTACAAATAAATTTGCTAGTTGTTACTCATACTTAGTTGATTTACTACTGTTACAATGAAAAATTTCCAGAGTCCAAATACATAATTTGATAAAAATTAATGAATCTGAGAACTAGAAGATATATAAGAAATCATGTTGTCAAACATTCTCATTTTATAGATTAAGAAACAAGCCTAAAATATAATGTGACTGGACTAAAGTTCTAGAACTCTCTAGCAACAAAGTAGAGATTGACCCACCCATGCTTACAGTTCAGATTTCCATTAACTCATCAAATTTAAACTCAGTACATGTAAAATCCTTCTATCAAGCATATATTAAGAGTTTCTTCCTCAATATACGTATACATTCTTTCTGTTCTAAGTTCTATTACGTATTTCATATTGATTTAATGGATTTTTATTTCAAAAGAAGTCATTAAAAATTTCACTCGTTACTTTATAATTAACATAGAAAATAGTTTTAATTTTTGTTATTAATTTAATTTAATTTTTGTTATTAGGCAAATAAGGTGGCCTACTTGAGATTAGTATTAAATATAAGCAATTGAACAAAGAAAAAAATGAATCTTTCACAAAGAACTGTAGCATACAGTAGTTCAGGGTGTTTACTCACTCAAATGAGCAGGTATGTTGGTGCTGAAATTCTTCCTGGAGGAAGAAGTATGTTTTTCTATCTTGCACAAAGACGGTGAACAAGTTAGCAGGAGTCCAGTCTTAAAATGTGTTGTAAGATTAGGAAAGAGATATGTGCTACTGTTAAATAAAAACTATCCAGAATTATACTTCTGAATTCCTTCAGAAAACTTTGCTCAGAAAGACTGTTCAAAATTTATTTAACAAATGAGTAGAAAGACAGAGGCTTCAAGATTTAGAGTGGAGTCAAAACATTTCATAAGATTTGGAGATATTTAAATGAACTGATTTTAAAGAAAGAGAAACCTAATAAGATATTGGCAATCCCTTTTGCTTTTACTAAGGGCATTTTGTATCTTCTCTTTTAATTTAAAAGAAACTAAATAAAGTTCTCCATGAAACACAGTTTCTGAAATTCAGAGAAAAACCTTGCTAAAAAGTTGTTTTGTGTTCATTGCACTTACAAATCTCCTTTTTGTAATATTAACAATGAAAAGCTTAACATTATTTTGAGTACTTTGTTCTGACTAGCACATTATAGTGAAATACAATGTGAGTTGGCACTTATCTTTGCAAAACCCTAACAACATTCTAGATTATTCTTTCAGGTATTTGGAGCAAGTCTGCCATGCTTATATGTAGAAAGCACTAGGGGCTCTATGTGCTCTTAAGAAATTTAATTCTTTTGTCGGTGAGGTCTCATAAAAACACTGGATATTGCACTTTATAAAACTAACAATACAAATGAAATTTTAAAAAATATTTTAGCTGTTATGCTTTATTTGATATCATGAATCCTTTTAAAAATTCTTAGGAAATATGCCAGCTTATTGTTCAGACTTTGCAAAGACATTCAATGGTCTAGTCTTCCAGTTGTCTGAGAAAATAGATGAAAAGCAATTCTGTTACCAATGTACTCAATGTATTTGAAAGAGTAAAATGGCCTTCCTTACCTCTACAACCATTCTTCCAATCATTGTCAGCCATTTTGAGCTGATTATAATTTTTCAAAACACCATAGTTTGGTGCACTCCTTTTTTTCCACCTGGAATTCCATCTGTATTTGCCATTCAGAAATGTAGTCAATTAGAGTTTGTCCAGGAAATATTCATTTATGCCCCTTTAACCTTTATGGGAAGAATTTACTTCCCTACTCCATTGATCTCAGGCACAGCCATGTGACTTGCTTTGGCCAATTGGATATTGAAAAATAAAATGGTAATACAAAAATACTTGGCACTAAATGATAATGAAGATATGTACAACATATTAAAACTTGTGGAAACTGTTAAGCTTTTCTTAAGAGGGAATTTTATAGCCTTAAATGTCTATATTAGAGAATAAGTGACTCTAAAAGTACTCAATGGATTTCACAAAGTTAGAGTCACTGAAATTTCCTGTTCTTGCATCCATATTCTTGCTCAGGACCTGAGTTATTATTATTTCTCTCTCTCTCTCCCTCTCCCTCTATCTCATGTTGTCAAACATTCACATTTGTTGTCATATACGTCTTTCCTTCATGATACTGTACCATGTCAGAAAATAGTTACCTTTCTGACCTCCTGATTTATGCTAAGTGTTATTTTGTCCACCAAAATAACATCAGTGTCCACCTAAAGTTATTTCTGGGTGCCCCAAGTGAGTAACTTTCTCATGTGCTCACATGGTCTTTCTTGCTCTGCAACTCAGACTGCCTTTTTTCTTTGAATTCTGCTTATATATGTTGAAGGTTACTTACCATTTTCACCATTGTGGTATTTTTTTATGGGTGCTTGAAAAAATGAGCTCCTTGGATTTTTTTTTTCTATTGTGTTTAGCAGCTTTATTGAGATATAACTTACATCCCATAACATTCACTCATTTTAAGTATATCATTCAATAATTTATTTGTATTTTCAGAATTGTACAACCATCATTACAATCTAATTTTAGAATGTATCTCTCACCTCAAAAAAGAACTGTGCCCATTTATAGTCACTCGCCATTCCCAAAGCCAGGCCTAGGCAACCACTAACTTGTCTTTTCTGGACATTTCATGTAAGTGAACTATACCATATGTGGTCTTTTGTATCTGACCTTTTTCCCTGAACATAATGTTTTTGAGGTTTATCCATGTTGTAGCACGTATCATATTTCCCTCCTTTTTATTGCCTAATAGATTGGCTTTGAGATTCTATGGCAAGAAAAATTAGGTAATTGATTTCTTGAGATAATTATTGGACTGTGGGTGCAAGCAGTGCTGCTTTGTAACTCATGAAAAAATATATCAGTGAGTTAAGGAGAATGTCATTTCCCTTTCCTTCAACTCTGCATAGAATATAGCATGACCTTGACTCTTCAAGAAATGACAGAATTCAAGCCATCAATAGCACTCTTGGCATGGATGCATGTGTAAAGCTAACTAACAATTTAGTTAGCTTGCTCAAGTTAGTATAGCTAGTAAGTGCCAAAGCCTGGATTCCAACTCAAGAAGTCTGAATTCAGAGTCTTACATTAGGATATACTGGACACTGATGGCCAGAACCAAAGGTGTAGCCATGATTCCAACAATAGGAACATCTTTGATTCCCATCACTGGCCATTTTGGCCATGAAAAAATCATGCTGTCTTTCTCTTATTTTAGGATTCTTCAGAATAGAAGAATATTTTAATGTAGCCTAAAATGACTAATGAGCACACAACATTTTGTATTTTAGTAAAACAAATGGAAATGGTAGCTTGAAATTATAAATATTACCTATATTTATATACTAATGGTCCATTGTTTAAAATAAGTTTAATGTACAATCTTATTTGATCTTTATTAAAATCATCAAAGAAAGTAAGACAGCTAGTAGTGAGTACCTTATATGTGCCAGGCATTATTCTGACATTTTTTATGTATTGTCTTTTCTAGTGATCATAACAATTCAGTGAAGAAATACTATTTTCCTTATTTAATAAATGAGGAAATACTATTTTTTTTCATTTTATAAATGCAGCAAATTAGTCTCAGAGAGGGGAATAGCTCACTACAGGCCTCATGACTGATAGGTGACAGATCTTGGATTGGAACCCTGTGTCTTTCCTTCCAGTCCTTCCATTTTCTTTTACTTTCATGAAAGTAAATGGTTGAAAGCAGATTAGATGGATAAGGATGCATAGAAGCTGTGAAAGAAAGGATGATTCTTGGGGCGCCTGGGTGGCTCAGTTGGTTAAGTGACTGCCTTCGGCTCAGGTCATGATCCTAGAGTCCCGGGATCGAGTCCCGCATCGGGCTCCCTGCTCAACAGGGAGTCTGCTTCTCCCTCTGACCCTCCCCCCTCTCATGTGCTCTCTCTCTCTCTATCTCAAATAAATAAATAAAATCTTTAAAAAAAAAAAAAGGATGATTCTTCCACCAAGGTTCAGTTTTGTGGATTTTTAATAAGCTATGAGATATTTGTGTGGTGCATGTGTAAAGCTGTGTTTGCACTCTGTATGGAATTTACCTGGGAGTTAGTTATTTCTAGTCAGCCAATATTTATTGAGCAGCTATGATTAAGTTACTAGATTACTGTACTGATGTGAAGCCAATAAACTAAGGGAGAGAGGGAGGGAGAGAGAGATAGAGGGAGAGGGAGAGAGAGAGAGAAATAATAATAAAAACTGCCTTCCTCAAAACCATAAACTCATTGCTTGTGTGAATTCAATCTTTTCAAACATAATTGAACTTGCTCACACCGTACTGTATATGTGGGGATAGACCAAATATCTTATCTTGCAGCAAATGTGAAAATTGATTTTGACATAATATTCTCTATCTAACATAAAATACAGAATCACTGAATGTTAGAGGTGTGAGAGAGGCCTTAAAACTCATTCAGTCCAGTGATTTTTCAAACTTGACTGCACAACAGAAATCAACCAGAGAATTTCCTAACCCCCAGGCTTTGAGATTCTGATTCAGCATTCTAGGATAGGTCTTTGAGTCTGAATTTTTAATAAAAATTTCCAGCTAGTGAGTGTCAGGTTTGTACACAGGCCCTTAAAAACAATTTAGTTTAAACATCAACATTTAAAGGTGGGAAAATCGAGACTCTGATAGATGAAGTCATTCTAATAGCTTCAGTGTATGTTTCCAGAAGACAGGGGTGGCCTGATATTTTGTCAGATATGTTGGTATTGAGGCCTCCTCAATAACTGCGTGTCAACCATACAGAATTTAAATGAAAGATATGAAAATTTATATGATTTTCTATTTTAATGAGAAGTATGTGAAAACATCTCAAAACATTAGCCTCAATGCTTGATAGAACTGTGCTAAGAGAAAGGTTATTTATACTTTCATTTTATCAGATAGCACTGATAGATTTCAGATCTATACAGACATACAAAATGACAAAAGGATGTCATTCTGTAGAAAAGCAGAATTTGTCTTAAAATAGTGACTTTTAAAAAGTTGATTTTGTTATTTTGATTATTGATTTCTACTTGTCACTGCATGTGATAAATGGGATATTCATATTACAATTCTCATGAATCATCATTAAGTTTAAGGGCAATGAGATTAAAAAGTGTTAATATTCTTGGGCGCCTGGGTGGCTCAGATGGTTAAGCGTCTGCCTTCGGCTCAGGTCATGATCCCAGGGTCCTGGGATCGAGTCCCACATCGGGCTCCCTGCTCCTTGGGAGCCTGCTTCTCCCTCTGCCTCTCTCTCTCTCTCTCTCTGTCTCTCATGAATAAATAAATAAAATCTTTAAAAAAAAAAAAAAAGAAAAAAGTGTTAATATTCTTATTGAAGCACATTAAGTTTGCCCTCTATTTTTTCCCATTCTATTAAGAGATAAAAATATGATGTTGCATTTAGCTTTTTGAGATACTGTATTTGTAATGAATGTATAAAATGGATAAAATCAATATTTATAGGAATATTCCAATGAGTATTATTTTTATTCTTGTACAGTTAAGATCTCTTAGTGAAATGTATAGGCATTTTATGGTGGGAGAGGCTTGCATCTTTGGATGTAGTAAGGGGTAAAGCAGGAGTTATTCAGAGAATAAATATACCCAGAGAAAATTGTTGCAGTTATGGCAATTCACTCACATACTTTCTTTGTTGAAGTTGCCTCATTGTAAAATGTGTTAATGTTAACTACCATATTGTGAGGTATTGTGGGAAATTGATTATGCATGCACATATATGCACACACAAACATATTTTGAACCAATTGTCTTTTTGGTCAGTGATGCTTCTCAGTCACAGTTACCACTATTGGTACTTAAATTTGTTCATCATTCAGTCATTCATACAATCACTCATTTAACAAACATATATTGAGTGTATACTATGTATCAGGCACTAGAGGTGCTTAGTGGAGCTTTCAACAGCCATACCCAGCGATGAAGACAGATATTAGAGTCATGGACGCACCTCTATACACATTAGAACTTCTAAGGGCTGCATTCTAGGTGTAAAGATAAAGTAGAAACAGAGAGGTCCTTGCAAAGAATTTCAGTTTAGCTTTGAATGATCTTAATCTCTGAAATTGGGTTAAGAGGATCCCTGCAGGCCTGTGCCCATAGGAGACTAAAAGTAGTATACTTTAATCCTTTCTGGAGGAAGATAACATAATTTTAGGATCCAAATGATTTCTACCAACAATTTGTCAAACACAATGCCTGACACTAAAAACCTAAACAAGAAGAACTAATGTAGAAAAAAGAAAACAGTAAAAACACTGTAACAGGTCTTATGATATTGACTGCTGGTGGTGGGAAAAGATGTTCTGGTGAGTCTATGGGACTTTCCAGCTGGAAAATCACAAAAACTTCCTAGAGTTCTGGAAGAAGGTCATGCCATATATACTGGATAATTACATGCCTTTTGAAAGATAGTTTCTGAAATGCCCTTGAGCACTAATATGGAATGTCTGTATAAGACCATGAGACATTAGATGTCTTCTTGCAGGATTGTCTGTCATGAGACATGTGAGATCTACCAATCATAAGGTCAGGCAAGACCAGTACCAGTCTATCAGAGATGGAAGTGCTAAATCCAGATTGAACATGAGGAAGACTCAGTGACACAAGCAAGCTGCGTGAACAGGTAGCCCAGACACCCACCTCACCTACTACTGTTGTCTGATCCCCTTCCTCAGCTCACACCCACAGCCACTGGAGGAATCCTTGCAAGCAGCTGATAACAAAGAAAAATTCCTGAGCTTTACATATGGGTTGGCTTGGTATCTGGGGGCAAGTTAAAAATGGAGAGCTGCACAATAGTTTCATTCAGGAGACGGCCTTGAAAGACCATTGCAAGGGAAAATCCGTTCCAATAGGTAGAGCTTTACACAGTGCACATGTGTGGCCCACGATGAGAATATGTGAGGGTCATGGGCAGTGACAAATGGACCTGCCTGTTGGTCAGCAATCAGAAGGGAGACCGACAGAGAGATCAGAGATAAAAAAGGACTGGGGTAAGAGGTATATTCATGGATATATGAAAGTGAGAAAAAAGTGTGAAGATTTTTGTGTCACATGTTATCTCTATAAGAGAGCATCTACCATGAATGAGGCACCAAACAAGTTAGACCAAATAGACCAAACCAAGCTGGCAAAATGATTTGGCCTGTTGGTACGAGCTAGCCTCTGTTATTGGCTAACTCTAGTGCTTTACCATGGATACATGAATGAAAAAAACCACTTTGGCAATATCAGAAGCTATTTTGAGCCAGCAACATGAGATTGCACTTCCCAAAGCTGATTTACCTAATGCAGCTGCTAAATGTCCAACTTCCAGCAGCAGAGCCAACGTTGAGCCTCCAATATGGCACCATTCTACATTAGTCCCGTGTCTCCTGAAAAAGCCAACAATTTGTATTGGCAGGAATTAATACGTTTTCTCAATATGATGTGCCTTTCCTACCTGCAGAGTATGTACCAGTACCACCATCTGAGAGTTTATGGGGAATTTGATTTCTGACATAGGATCCCACATAACATTGCATCAGACCAGGGGACCCACTATATTGCAGAGGACTTATTTTTAAAAGGGGTAAAAGATATATATATTCTCTCTCTCTCTCTCTCTCTCTCCTGAATGGAAGATATTTGTCAGATACATGTGTTGTGAATATTTTACCCCCAGTCTGTGGTTCAATTGTTTATTTTCTTAATAATGGATTTCAATGAATAGAAGTCTTTAAATTTTGTTGGTGTCCAATTTATCAATTTTTTTATGGCTAGTGCTTTCCATATCTTTTTAAAAGCCACTATTATTTTGAGTTTTCTTCATAAGGCAGCTAAAATTGATTCTAGCTGATATGCTTTTTCATAGTAACAAAATAAAACAAAAAATGTCAATTTTCAGTTGAAAATGAATATATTGGTTCCTTAAATGTGAATTTCTTTGATTTTATTAACCTCTTTAGATCTCAATTGATAACTGGTAGATGTGAATTTAAATTTTAAGCATATTTCATAGCATAAAATATGAAGCAGACTTTTAAACCTCATAAAATTTGCTCAGCATATTTAATTAACTGAACAATGTATTCCAATATTAGTGTAAATATTTGAAAGCTAACTATATAGTTAATGTTTTGGAAATTTTTTATGTGTGATACACTCATATATTAGTCTTTCCTTATAAGTGCCAAATAGATTTTCAACATTGTAAGCTTTCTGATAATGTTAAGTGTGTGTGTGTGTGTGTGTGTATATTTGAAATGGAAAATTCACCAAAAGGGAGCTTTTAAAATAACAAATATAATATTTTTATACACTGCAAAAGAGAATTCAGTCTAAAAGTATTAGAACTCAGTATAAAAGTATATTCTTTAAATAAGAAAATCAAATGGTAAGAAAGTTGTATTCAGTTTAACATGCAGAAGAAATCTGTTTACATGCTAAAAATAGAAGCCTTGATACTTAGCAGGATAATATTTGCCATTGATTTAATATTCAACACTTACATTTATGCTGAAATGGCAACACTTTACTTGTAAAAACACTAAGCTGCTTCTAAGTAAAGCACTGAAGTAGGTTGGTAATAAGTTAGTAAAATAGATTTCAAAAGGAAACATTTATACTTGTATCCTTTAAAAATATATCTAACTACCAATTTTATAGTTTTTAATTAATTTGCAAGGTGACATCTATAGCTGATTTTTAAAATATACTGAAAATATCTTTTCCCTGTGTCTCAATTTCTGCAATGCATTTCTTCTACTGTTTAAAAGAATATTTTTTAATGGTGAATAGCTTGCACCCATTTTTTTCTGCCTTTTTTTTTTTGCTATCATTAGTTAATCTTGAACTGATCTATGTTGCGTGAGTTAAATCCTGGCTACACTGTGTATCATTACTATGTGAATTTGAACAATTACTTAATATATGACATCAATGTATTAATAATACATAACTCACAAAATTGTGAAAAGTAAATAAAATTATGCATGTAACTGGCTTAAAATAACACCTGGGCATTTGGTAAGCATTAAATAAATGTTGACCATTGTTACAAGTATTATATGCACATACATATATGTCTTAGTCTATCTGAGCTGTCATAACAAAATACTATAGACTTGGTGGTTTAAAAAATAGAAATTTATTTCTCACAGTTCTAGAGGCTGGGAAGTCCAAGGTCAAGTTGCCAGCAGATTTGGTTTCTGGAGAGAGCATTCTTTGTGGCTTGCAGATGGCTTCCTCTTCCCTGTGCCTACACATGGGGGAGGGGGAGAGGGAGGGGAGGGAGAGGGGAGGAAGAGAGAGGGAAAGAGGGAGAGAGGGGAAAGAGGGAGAGAGGGAGAAAGAGGGAGAGAAAGGGAAAGAAGGAGAGGGGGAGAGAGGGAGAGAGGAAGAGAACTCAGTCTTTTTTTAAGGCCACAGTCCTATCTGATAAGGACCCCACCCTTATGACTTGATTTAACCTTAATTACCTCCTAAAAACCCTGCTTTTAGGTTCAATCACTTTGGGGGTCAGGGCTACAACATGGGAATTTTGGGAGAACACAATTCAGTCCACAGTACTATATTTATAAAATATCTGTCAATTTTATTTATTTTATGGAAGGATTTATATGTATGGAATGATTTATAGATATGTATATAAAATAAATATTTCTTATAGAAATATAAAATAGACATTTATAGTTTTATTTGTATTTAATATATAATATACATAAACCTTTCTTATAGAAATATAAATATACAATGAAAATACCATATGATTTTGCTCATATGTGGAATTTAAGAACAAAACAAGTGAACAAAGGGGAAAGAATAGAGAGAGAGAGAGAGATAGGCAAACAAAGAAACAGATTCTTAACTATAGAGAACAAACTGATGGTTTCCAGAGGGGAGGTATGTGGGGGGATGGGTGGAATAGGTGATGGGGATTAAGGAGTGCATTTGTTGTGATGAGAACCAGGTGATGTGTGGAAGTGTTGAATCACTATATTATACACCTGTATGTTCACTAACTGGAATTTAAACTTAAAAAAGCCATGAAAACTAGATTTTTTGCATCTATTCATCCACAGTGACTGTGATTTTTAAAGAATGGCACAAAAGATGCTATTGGGATTCCTACAATGCTTATGCAAGACCAGATGACTCATATATACACACAATTTAGAGGTTTCCTCCTATTTTTTTCTCCTTTTTTTTCCTACTTTTTTCATCAACTCAGTTTGCTACAAATGACAACACATTCATGAAGAATTGCTCTTCTATACACTGTTAATTTTTCCATAAGGAAATACAAGATCATATACTTGGAGTTTCAAATGTAATCCCAAAGAGGTATCATTCTCTTCTTGGTGAGGGTTGAGGAAAAAGAAAATAAAAGAGACTGTGTTGGAGGATGAAAGCAAATAATCACCCAGAATGTGAATTTGGGATCGAATGAAGTAGTTTCTTTCAAAATGATTTTCAGAATTGTCCTGACACCTTTTGTTTCACATCTGATGAGAAGCCAAAGGAGTGTCAATGTTGTCTAGCTGAGCTGCTGGATAGGGTTAGAACCTAACCCTATCTAGCAGGTATTGCTGGGTATGCTGCTAATCCAACAGTGAATGCATTATAGAATCACTTTCCTTTTTGAAAATTATTTTTATAATATTTTGTATTCTTTGGGTACTGGGTTTTTTCCCATGTGGTTTTTATGGTTAAAGTCAGATTAATGTAAAGTTTTTCCTTACATAGATATATTGGAAAAGAATGAAGATAATATATGCTCTATCTCAGAAAGAAGAAATATAGGTGACAATAGTAGGAGCTCTAAGGTTTAGAGTTTTAGATTTTGCAGGAATCTTACAATTTGGGGACAAGGCATTTTATAGAAGGCTGTGAAAATTATGCAGTTTTATTTGTCTACCATGTTTTTTTTATTATTATGTTATGTTAATCACATACATTACAACATTAGTTTTTGATGTAGTGTTCCATGATTCATTGTTTGCGTATAACACCCAGTGCTCCATGCAGAACGTGCCCTCTTTAATACCCATCACCAGGCTAACCCATCCCCCCACCACCTTCCCCTCTAGACCTGTCTACCGTGTTTATTAAATGATAGTAATATAAGGTCATAATACCTGAATTGTATCTTTGCTTTGCTCCTCATTGCCCTGTCACTTTCTCAGTCCTTCTATCCCATGGTTTCCTCACCTATAAAAAAGAATAATAATAGTACTGATGTGTCAGGTTTACTGTGGTTATTTAATCCTTGAGACCATATGTAGAAATGTACCTGGCACTATGTAAACAGTAATTTTACATATTACTTTTAGATTATTAGCCATGTTTTCTGTAATTCCACTTCTCTGTTAAATCTGATAACAGAAGTGGCTCAGTGATGCTGTTCCTGTTCAATCAGAGTATTCCATCCTTTTTGTTGCAGTAATAGGCTTGTTTGAACATACAATGTAAAATGGACCAGTCCGAATCTCTTGTGGACTTATTTTATTTCTGCACTTTATTTTATTTATTATTCTCTTAAACCAAATTCAAGCTTTGAAAATAAAGTTGGGGTTGTACCAGCAGTGTCCATCTTTCAAGAAAAACAAGGGGGCAGGGAGAGAAGAGAGAGAGAAACTTTGATAATATTTGACATATGAATCCATTTATGCCGGAGGAAACAAAATCTACTCCTAGACCACTTAGTGGGCCATTATTTTTTTTTTCTCCCATCCTCACTCCTTCCTTCTTTGTCTTTCACCTTTATTTCCTTTGTTTTTCTTTCTTTTTTTCTCTCTTCTTTTCTTTACATTAGTTTGAATTGATTTTCTGTCACTTGCCGTTCAACAAATGCTTAGGTTTTATCTAATGAAGAAGTTAAAATAATAATAATTTTGATATAGATTTAAAGGGGTTGAATGGGGACTAATGCGGTGCAGACACAGTACTGGGATCTGAGGTAATTGTTTCATTATGTAATATTGAGTCAGTCATTTCAAACAGTAACACATATTGTATATATTTAACCTTAATATAAATTATTTATATGATAAACTCACCCTAAGCATTACCTGCTTATACAACAAAATTTATCTTGCTTCTTGAACTTTCTTCTGCTTATCATGAAAGACATCATTATATAATAAACATTTAATCAAGGAATTCACTCTTTTGTGTAATACACATACTGAATGAAGTTTAATGTCATTAATTGAATTTCAGTAAATCATAGCTCTTGTTTAGGTGAGAATCAATCACTGAAGAACAAAGTCATTGATTTTTCTCCATAAACATCAAACTAATGTTTACAAAGATAAAGAATACTAAGTTTGGAATCTTGTAGGTTTGGCCTTATGAATAAAAATACTTGGCATACTTAGAGACTGACAACAGTCAAATGGAGTGAGGCGATTATCTGGTAACAGTTTTCAGAGAAGAAATCTTGGCATTTGCCAAGTTTCATGGAAAATCTACTAGAATGATTACTACCATGGCAATGAATGCAGAACATGACATTCAAAGTAACTCATGAAGTTCAGTTTTCTTTGTGCACTTGCAAGAAAAAGTACTTAGAGGAAGAAGTCTTACAGTGAATCAGATTGAGTATCTTAAAATGTTGTTAGCAAATAATGACATATTGGATCTCATTGAAGGCCTCTTCACTGTCATATTGTCCAGTGGAATATGTCTGTATTAGCATGGACCTAACACATAACATATTCGACAAATCCTTGTTAAGCCACTGAGAAAAATAATGGTTTTATAATACAGGGAAGCCAGGAAACTTACATTTCAGGACCTACCTTTCAAGACTGTCACAACCTCTGGATTAATTCACTGACTTTTCCATATCTCTTTTGTCTTTATTTGATCAAGAAGATATACTTTCTGAAATTTGTTTTTCTTATTATACTTGGGGGAAGAGAAAGATACTAAAAAATGTTTATAATTCTGCTTTAAAACTCTGAATCTCATTTATCTTTCAGATCCAAGGTTAGGTTCTACCTACTTCCCAAATCTTTGTCTGACTTACTCTTTCTTTGTTCTGAGATTCTATATTATATCTACTAGTCATTTAGCACTCATTGTTGAAGCCAGTGGGGGTGGCAATAAAAATTACACCACCACTGTACCCCAAATTCTGAAGCAATTAAAAAGACAAATGGGCAGACAGGAGATAAAAAAAAATATCACCTTCATTAGTGATAAACTTGATGTAGGTAAATATGGCTTATATCTTACTGGCAAATGGGTTTGTTAATACTATTCACCAGAATATTATAAATCTGTAGTAGAGATATCAGCTCTTTCCAAATCTCCACATGCTTTTCAATGTTACCTAGCCCCTTTGCAGTGAAACTGAATAATGTCACTAGCTCTAGACATATATCATATGTTATTCCAGGCTAAAGCATTTAAACTCTACTGTGCCATCAATTTTTCTTCACCTTAGCAACATCGCCGGATGTTTACATGTTCAAATGGTACAGTGGCAAGATGTAAGCCAACTGGATGCCTGAGTCATTGCTTAGAAATGAGTCACCCTGTAGAGCCGCTGATCTAAGCTTTGTTATGTAAAGCCATTACAGTTTTGTTATCCCAGCATTGCCTAGCTTCACATACCTAAAACATTCCCACCTAGTCCTTTGGTGGTGGCAGAATTTCCTCTATAGAATGGGACAGCAGAGTGGAATGCATTCACTCTGTAGGGAGCACATTCTGTCTCCCAAAGGAGAAAGGACAGCAAGTAGTGGTTGGGCTAAATGTGCACAATTTCTTTTCACCAACTCATGGGTCATGTGTGGGGTGGAACGAGTGAAAAGATGCAGTGATAGTGGAGATCTTGCCACAGAAAATAAATATCAGGAGTGTGAAGAAGAGTTGGACTCCCCTAACATTCTAGCTGTTCTTGTTCTCTTTGCCCACTGGATTTAATGAATAAACCTGTGGATTACCAGTGTTGTGGCTGTTCACCCTTTGGGGGAAGACATCATCATCCTACAAAGACAGTCCCCCTTCTTCCTTCATGAAGCCACTTTCTCTGTATAAAACACTATAACTTTGGGTATTTTTCTGGGACCATTGATGGACAGTATAATTTTGTTGCCACAAACCTCTGAAATTGGACCCCCTAAAAAATTCGGTATTAAATTAACATTTAGGTCACACTTTTATAAACACTGAAAAATTTATTTCCGTGTCTATTTCTCTTACCATTTTGTTCCAAAATAGCCTATCAATAGTTTGTAACAACATTACATGACCATGTTAAGATATACAAATAATGAAGTGTCAACAGAGAGTTGCCCCAAATGTGCAACATGAACCCCTTCACATTCTTGATCACTGGGGAGAAATCAACATTCAAGGAAATTAAGTCCTCTTGCAGGTTAAATTACCAAACACAAAAATGCAAAGAAATTGAAGTTAATATCAAATGATCTTGTCTCTGGCTATGAATTTCAAAGAAATTAAAGTGCAAAGTTTATCCTTCTCTTTTTCTCTTTTCCGTCTCAACCAGAGGGATTTCTTGTGTTTGGGGTGATATAGGACTTCTTCAACAGCCTTATGCAGAGGGAACTCAGAAGTTAATTAATTGAATGCCAACCTTTTAAGTGCTTCACTTTTTAAGAGTCCAAATACTTTATAGAGCACGCATGATAAGTATAACCCTAACCCCAAGCCTATTGAATTTAGAAAATGAAGCGTTTCCCATTTAACAGAAGTTATTCCCGGCCAAATTTTTTGCCAAAAGGTATTAGGGAAGACTCATTCATTTGAGTGAAGGAGAGGAAAATAGGGATAGCTCCTACCTCAAGGTTTAGTCACTAGGATGACGGTTAATTTATACCAGATGTCTGGAATTCATGACTGTGAATCTAAACACAAAAGTAGAATTCCCACATTAAAAGGTGAATTTCGGCATCATATCAATTTCATACCTGTGGGAAATGTGCTCATGCTTCCTGTTCATGCATGATGAGAGACATATCTGGCACAGTGTCTAGATTAGTCTGCTCCTGTAACAAACTATCCTATGATCTCAGTGGTTAAACAAAAAATTTTTTAACATGTTAGCTCCTGCTCACTTTAGATCACCTGTGGGTCTGTTCCATATCTCTTTTCATTCCAGGATCCAGGCTGAAGAATCTTTGCTTATTTGGAACATGCTGCTTTTATAGTAGAGGGAAAAAAGTAAGAGATGGAAAAACAACAACAACATTCAGTGTCTATTAAAGCTGTTGTGTGGACATGGTGAATGTCATATTTGTTCATATGCAATTGGTCAGAATGAGTGATGAGGCCAACCCCAACATTAATGTGATGGATATGTATACTCCTCCACTGGAGGCACTGCCTGTCTTATGGCAGTGATGCAACTCATAATTTGCTTACAGGAAATGGGAGTAAATATTTGAGAACAATACAGGCTATTATAAGTTACTATTTCCTCCTTGCAAAGTTTAGAATATTATAAAGTAGGTCATCTAATTGCAGGTCTTTCTCATACACTATACTAAAGATACCTTAATTTCCATTTCCTCTCTGAGCCCCGTACTTCAGGCTCCCTAGTATTCAATAAAATGTAAAATGGTCTAGTGTTATGGCATCAAAAATCTCTTGTGAGAAGTTATTTTCACACATTTTCAATCTCTCTTGTATAGATTGGCTTAAGCCCCAAATAAACTAGCCTAGAAATTTTTGTTATGTTCTTTGACTCATGTAGTATTGAAAGGGGTGTTTTTAATATCCTAAATATATCTTTTTGATATTAACTTGTAATTTAATAGCACTGTAGTCACAAAATGGGTAATTCACATAGTGAATTTGAAATTTTTTGAGAGTAGTCCTATAGCTCGGTTGTGTGGTGGATTGTGTAAAGAAACTATGGGTGCTTGAGAGGAATGTGCACCTCTAATATGTGAGTGCAGAGCTTTATAGGTATCCATTAAATAAAGATTATTAGTTATGCTTTTCAAACTTACTACATCCTTATTAACTTTTTTCTTCATGGCTCATCAATCATTGAGAAGGGCATATTGAAATATTCCACTCTAATACTCAACTTATCAGGTTCATCCTATAACTCTATATTCTCATTACATGTATGTTAAATCTATTTTATTAAGGCCTTTTGGTTTTGTAATTGTTATAACTTCCTGTTTGGTTGAATTAGATGGCACATAGCTTCCCAGGTAGAAACTTCCTTTCCTGGTCTCTTTGCAACAAGCTGTATCCATATACCTAACTAATGATGTGTTCTCAGTTCTAATTAATGAGGTGGGAGCAAAGTGAAATAACTTCTCATTATGTGCATTAGAAGGAAGCTAATTGCTTTCTCCTTTTCCTCTTTCTGTCGGCTGAGACATAACATGTTGTTGACCCAGTTTTATGCATTAAAAAAACAAACAAAAGAGAGCAGTACTTCAGGTGGTGGTGGACCATCAAAGTTGAAGGACTCTGAATCTCTTAATGACCTTCTGGTCCATTGCCTCTACTTTCCCAGATCTGACTGATCTCCTGCCTCTGGATTGTCATATGATACAGCAGGTGTGTTTGGAGTCTCATTTGTTACTGCAGCTCAGGCTGTACCCAAACTAAGTTCATTGACTGAAGTCAACTTGATCTGATAGTTAGAAAATCATGCCAGCTTTTTTTTTTTAAATTAGTATTTTCCTGGTATATTCTTTTCCAGCCTCTTATATCAAACTTTGCATTTTATCATATTTTGGGTGTGTCTCTTTTTTTCTTTTTAAAGATTTTATTTATTTGACAGAGAGAGACACAGCAAGAGAGGGAACACAAGCAGGGGGAGTGGGAGAAGGAGAAGCAGGCTTCCCGCCGAGCAGGGAGCTCGATGCGGGGCTCGATCCCAGGACCCTGGGATCACGACCTGAGCTGAAGGCAGACGCTTAACTGACTGAGCCACCCAGGCGCCCCGGGTGTGTCTCTTATGAAGAGCATATAGTTAGATCTTTTCCCCCTTCACATCTGAGAATCTTTGGCAAGTTTAGTCCATTAAATTTTATTGTGATTGTTGATAATTTTGGACTTGTCTTCATCATTTTACTTTTTTTCTTTTTTTTGTCATGTTTTTGTTCTTTTTTTCTTACCTCTCATCTTTCCTAAAAGCTTTATTTTTTCTAATTTTTCCTCTCTTACTTTTTTTCAATGATATTACAATAATATGCTTTTTTAAATGATATCTTGATCCAAAAAAATAAAAAATAAAAATAAAATAAAATAAAATGATATCTTGATCCAGTTTTGAGTTTAGTAGAAATTAAACAACATATCCTGAACAACCAATGGGTCAAAGAAGAAATCAAATGATAAAATGGTACCTAGAAACAAATGAAAGTGAAAACATAACATACCAATTACTATGGAATGCAACAAAAGTAGTTCTTTTTTTTTTTTTAAGACTTTATTTATCCAGGGGGAGTGGGAGAGGGAGAAGCAGGCTTCCGGCTGAGCAGGGAGCCTGATGCGGGGCTCAATCCCAGGACCCTGATGTAGTGTTCCATGATTCATTGTTTGCATATAACACCCAGTGCTCCATGCAGAACGTGGGGAATCTTTGTATTTTAATTTCTTCCTTGGAATATAAAAATGACAAGACATTTATTTTAGATATGTGAATCTCTGCTGACTATTATTATTGGACTATCCTAATTTAACATTTAACTGATTTGCAAAATCTTGGCTTATGTTGGACAATGTCAGTGGATATAATTTGAGATGGGAAATAGAAGTGAGAATGTGCTGTTGACTTTAGGTACATAATGGACTTGGATTTAATTCCTAAGTTGAATAGGAAATGACCAATCGTCCATGGTAATTAGTTTGTACACAAGGAGAAAATCATTAGGTTCAACTTGTGATGGTCCTATGCCTTTAATTTCAACAGTGTGCAGTTTTATACAGCTATATAAACAATTCTAGGTTTTTCAGTTTTACTCATCACATGAATTATTGGACTGTTAAAGTGTTTTGTACTTTTTCATTTCTCTGATTAAATAAAGAAAAATAAAATTTGCCTGGCTAAGTAGGTTATTAGCTGAAATTCTGGAAGTAGATTCTTTTAGCTTGATTTGCCAAGTTTGGCTGTGAGACTTTTAGATAAATCCTCTGAGTTAAATTTTTAAAAATTTCTGGAGCTAAGAATAAAGATTTTCTTCCTTGTCATCAAATGCAGTCTGTAAATAGCCCTGTGCATTTCATAATGATTAGTACTAGCCTTAAACTTTCCCTTCTGGAGTTATAAAATTTTCCTCAACATTTAATTAATTGGAATTTTAAATTATTTTGGAAACTTTGGGAAACAAAATCTTCTGATGGTCCCACAAAGGTACTATAGGAAGATAAGATTGTAAGGGGAGTAGTGGCTTCATGAAAGAGAAAACCAAACTGTCATGATTTTCTTGTAATCTCCCTCAAAGGGGACAAAAAAAACCCAACAACCAAAAAACCATGTAATCATAAGCTTAATGTTTAACATCAATGGGTTAAGAGAACCAATAGCTAAAGAAGGTTAGTGGGGGGAATGCTTCTTTCCTACTCTTGATACTTCCTTCTCTTTGGAGGGAGTTCCAATAGTATAACCCTCCTAGCCTCTCTCCTATCCCCCCGCCCCCACTTTTCCCCACAAATGAGGAGTTAGCTATGTTATTGGAGAGCTTAGAAAGAGAAAATGTCCATACATAGTTTGACTCTCATCTCTTTCTCACTCAATCTCTCTCTCTCTCTAAGGCAGGTGATTTTTAAACTTTAGTGTGAGTCCAAATTCCCTAGAGATGCTCTTTATGAATCTTCTGGGCCCACTCTCCAAAGATTTGATTCAGTAGGTCTAGGGTGGACCCATGACTTTGCATTTTTAACACATTCCCAGGTGATGTTTGATGCTGCTGGTCCAGGAACTGCCCTTTGAGAACCACTTCTGTAGTACCTCTCTGGCCAAAGAGAGCATGCATTCTGCTCTGCTCTTCCGTGCTAACACTTATGCAGAGGCAGCTTTGGCCTCTGTAGTAGGGCCAGCACTAGAGTCACCTCTAACAAGACTGGTAAGTCTGTCCAATTCTGGGTCAATATAAGTAAGCCTATTTTGCAATAAATAGAAGTGCTTTCCCTAATTTTGGTCTTCTCTCTGTCTTAACGTCTTACATGCCTTTTAACATGATCAGAAGGTGAATGGGGATGAAGGGTGCTATTACTGCATCTCCTGCAAATCTCAAAATGAGCGTGTATGTTCCCATGTAGTCAGTCTGCCTGCCTAGATTGTAGGGAATTTAGAAAGGACTGTATCTTCTCTATCTTTGAAAAGCCAGTACGCAATCCACTGCTATTTGTTGTGCATTTGCACCCAGTGCTTATTAAATGAAATATAGTTTATATATAAGTATTATTGTCACCTCCTGGAAAAGGAGATATTTCATTGTTATTTGGAATTGTAAAATGTATCTCAAACATAAGAAATTCAAATATGCAATTTGAAACACATGAAATTCAGCAATCTGTTTTGAAGGTCTGATGCTGCTGAAATCATTAAAATGGGACTTTCAAGAATGATGTCCAGTGCTCAGTGAGTGGGCCATCTTGATATGTGATTTCCCGGGAAGTTAATTTTTCAAGTTTAATTTATCATCGACTTTATTCCTTCAAGGTTTTCTATCTCATGCTGAGTGGATTACAGTCGACTACTCCTAGCAGCTAGCCAGCTGGTGATAATTGCTGTTAATTTCCTGGTATTTGGCAACCAATTGTTCCTTGACAACTGGAGGGAGATAACATAAGTGTCAGAGGAATTGCAAAAATAACATTTGTTGTTTTTGCTTCATTATAAAAATGGTACATTCTTCTTGTTGGAATTTTAAAAAATACGGAAAATATAAAGAAAAAGTAAGAGTTTAAACATAACCCTTCTGCTCAGAGGAAGTCACTTTCATAATTTAGTAAATTTCAGCTCTACCCATCATCTATCTTTATGTATCCTGATATATAAATTCAAACCACACTACCACCTCAAGTAACAAAAATTTTACATCATTCTATTTATCCAGCTCTGAATTTTACTTTTTTCTACTTAAAGATATATCCTCAGCATTCCCTTCTTTAGTATTCAGAAGGGTAACTTGTTATGGCACTATAATATGCTTTCATATGGTTGTGGAGTATATTGGTTTAAGAAATAACCAGGAACAAAAAAGTCCATCAAACTGCCAATTTATCTTGAAATTTATTGTTGAATCCAGGAGGAGTAATTCTCAAAAGCAGTCAGATAATGTAATTTTACTTGCTAACCCTAGCCTAATGAGGGCCTATGCAGACAAAGAAACAAGTCTAGGGTTATAGGACAATATGCTATGTTTTTATTATATATATTAATGAGTAAAAAAACCTAGATATGAGGAAATTAACATATTTTTTTTTTGGTATGTGTGGGGATATTTCTCTCATATTTATATGTTTTCAACAGGCAAACATTTCTTTACTTCTTAATAACTAAATCCAAGTTTAACCTAAATTTATCTTTCTGGATTATGGATAAATTTAGTCAGGAGTAGGACTCCTGCTTCTCCCAGGTATGAAATATTTCCATAGTTCAATGCAGCATCAAGATATTCTCTATCTGTAAATGCTAATTAATTTATAGTGCTCACTGGCCTAGCCTATAGGTGCTGTTCTGATGCTTTAAAATTACTGTTAAAGATTGGAACTTGTATTAGTCAGGGTTTTTGAGAGAAGCAAACTCAATAGGCTCTATCTATATCTATCTATCTATCTATCATCTATCTATATCTATCTATCATCTATCTATCATCTATCTAAGAGGAGATTTATTATAGGGATTGACTCACATGGTTATGGAAGCTAAGTCCCATAGTCCACCATCTGCAAGCTGGATAATCAGGAAAGCCAGTGGTATAATTCAGTCTGGGTCCAGAGGCCCCAGAACCAGGAATTCCTATGTCTGAGGTCAGAAAAGATGGATGTCCCAGCTTGAGAAGAGAGAGAATTTGTCCTTCCTTTGCCTCTTTTCCATTCAGGTGTCCAGTAGATTGGATGATGTCACTCACACTGGTGAAGGTAAATCTTTACTCAGTTTACTGAATTAAATGCTAATCTCTTTTGGACATGCCCTTGAAAATACACCTGGAAATAATGTTTTACCATTTCTCTGGGTACTCCTTAAGCTAGTAAAGTTGACACATAAAATTAACCATCACAGTACTCCTTGGTGAGTACTCACTGGCTACTCACTGGATGCTGATTTTTTAGGTACATAACACAAGCCTTTCTTCATTTTTACCAGCCTCCCAGTGACTGACCTAAAGTACATACGGATGAAATTCACTCTCTGTTCTCCAAATTTATTTTAGTCTGTGGAAAACATTTTTTATTTTTATACTCTTCAAAACATATTTTAATGAAAAAGGCTATTAATTAAAATAGGAAAAAATACTGTCTTCTAATAGTTTCTGTTTTGATGAGCAAAAATCTTTTAAGACAAGGAAACATCATGGTCCTGAATATCTGCTTCAGCTGGAGTGAAAAAGAAATCATAGAGAGTTTAATATATATATATTTTTTTTTTATTTAAAGATTTTTATTTATTTATTTGACAGAGAGAGATAGCGAGAGCAGGAACACAAGCAGGGGGAGTGGGAGAGGGAGAAGCAGGCTTCCTGCCGAGCAAGGAGCCCGATGTGGGACTCGATCCCAGGATCCTGGGATCATGACCTGAGCCGAAGGCAGACGCTTAACGACTGAGCCACCCAGGTGCCCAATATATATTTTTGAATACATAAATAGATGAATAAATGAGTGAAGGGTTACTAAATGATAAATACCAAGGATTTCTATAGTGTGATTATGGTTCAAAAATCACATATATTGTCTTATTTTATCTCACAGCAATTCTGAGGTAGAAATCATTATTCCCATTTTTTAGAGGAGAAATAGATGTTCAAAATAGTTTTGAATTGCCCAGGGTCACATTGTAGAAAATACCAGATCCGTGTAGTTTTGATCCTAGGGTAAGTGTTTATTTTGCCAAACATGACTCCTCTCATATGATGGGGTAACCACTAGAGAAAGAAGAAATAGTACAAGAGTCTAAGAAAATTGAATACATAAAAATCCATATTGAATAGTCAGAGAAATGGAGACTGATGACTCAGGAAAGGAGAGAACAATTCTATAGCTTTCTAATACATATGAGACTTGTATCAAGGGTCACACTCAGGAGAAAATGGGCTCTGTGAACTACGGATGAGAAAATATTTGGAAATCAAAACAAAGTCACACAGAGAATTTAGAAAAGTGATATAACTAGGAGAGTAGAGGAATAAACTGCTCTCCTGGAGCTCTAAAATCAATAAGCATGTTCTATTATAGGAAATGTATTTTTTATTATTAAGTTATGTTAATCACCATACATTACATCATTAGTTTTTGATGTAGTGTTCCATGATTCATTGTTTGCCTATAACACCCAGTGCTCCATGCAGAACGTGCCCTCTTTAATACCCATCACCAGGCTAACCCATCCTCCCACCCCCCTCCCCTCTAGAACCCTCAGTTTGTTTTTCAGAGTCCATGATTCTGGGAAAGACAATTTAACAGTGTAATAAATCCCCTGCATTTCAATGATTCCAATAATCCAGTTTTGTTCCTGGAAAGAACTGATGATTTGTTGTTGACTCCCTACCCAGGGCTGTAGACAGAATGGGATCCACTGGAAGATGTTCTCCTTAAGTAAGGAAAGTAACAGACAGCCTGCTCCTACTCAGTCTAATCTGCTGGATGCTAATTGTTGCTTCTGAGTTATAGGGAAGTAATGATTTTACAGAAGAGGGCTCCCCAAAATCTTAGAGAACTGTGTAATGTGGCTTTTAACAGAAAATTGAAGTACTTCAAGGAATGGTGATATTTTCAAGTGAATTCAGATATTACAAGTGGTACAAAAAAGAGCATCAAGAATCTGAATCATAACAACAGAAGCTTGAATCCTTGACTAAGAAATTAATATTCACACAAACCAAGAAGAATATGATTGCTTTTTAAAAATTAAATTTATTTTATTTATTCTCTTTTATTTTTAACTGCAGTATAATTAACATAAATGTTATATTAGTTTCAGGTGTACAATATACTGATTCAACAATTCTCTTTTTTTAAAAGATGTATTTATTTATTTCAGAGAGAGAAAGAGAGTGCACTTGGGGGGAGGGGCAGAGGGAAAGAATCTTAAGCAGACTCCCCACTGAGCATAGAGCCCCATGTGGGGCTCAATCTTAACCCCCTTCACTTACTTCACCCATCGCCCACCCAACTCCTCTCTGGTAATTATCAGTTTGTTCTCTATAGTTAAGGGTGTGTTTTTGGTTTGTCTCTTGTTTTTTTTTGTTTCTTTGTTTGTTTCTTAAAGCTACATATGAGTGAGATAATATGGTTTTTATCTTTCTCTGACTGACTTATTTCATTTAGCATTTTACCCTCTAGATCCATCCATGTTGTGACAGGATTTCATTCTTTTTTATGGCTAAGTAATATTCCTGTGTGTGTGTGTGTGTGTGTGTGTGTGTATCTATCTATCTATATCTATATATGTATCTATATATCTATCTCACTTCTTTATCCAATAATCTTCCGATGGACAGTGGGGTTGTTTCCAAAATTTGGCTCTTGTAAATAATGCTGCAATAAACATGGAGGTGCATGTATCTTTTTGAATTAGTGTTTTTGTATTCCTTGGGTAAATACCTAGTAGTGGAATTACTGGATCATATGATAATTCTATTTTGAACTTTTTGAGGAAACTCCATATTGTTTTCCATAGTGGCTGCACCAGTTTGCATTCCCACCAACAGTGCATGAGGATCCTTTTCTTCTACAGCCTCAGCAAAACTTGTCGTTTCTTGAACTTTTGATTTTAGCCATTCTGACAGGTATCAGGTGATATCTCATTGTAGTTATGATTTGCATTTCCCTGATGATAAATGATGTTGAATATCTTTTCATATGTCTGTTGGCCATCTATTTGTATGTCTTCTTTGGAGAAACGTCTGCTCATGTCTTCTGTTCATTTTTTAAAAGATTTATTTATTTTAGAAAGAGCATGTGTGTGAGTGGGGGGAGGGGCAGTGGGAGAATCTCAAGCAGACTCCCCACTGAGCATGGAGCTGAACACGGGGCTCGATCCTATAACCCATGAAATCATGATCTGAGCCAAAATCATGAGTTGGACGCTCAACCAACTGAGCCACCCAGGCACCCCTTCTGTCCATTTTTTAATTGGATTATTTGTTTTTTGGTTGTTGAGCTTTATAAGTTCTTTATATATTTTGGATACTAACCCTTTATTGGATATGTCACTTGCAAATATCTTCTCCCATTCCATAGGTTGCCTTTTAGTTTTGTTGATTGTTTCTTTCACTGTACAGAAGCTCTTTATTTTTATGTAATCCCAATAGTTTCTTTTTGCTTTTCCCCTGCCTCAGGAGACATCTAGGAAAATGTTGCTATATGACCAATGTCAAAGAAATTACTGTTTGTGCTCTCTTCTAGGATTTTTGTGGTTTCAAGTCTTGCATTTAAGTCTTTAATACATTTTGAATTTATTTTTGTGTATGGTGTAAGAAAGTGGTCCAGTTTCATTCTTTTGCATATAGCTGTTCAGTTTTTCTAATACCACTTGAAGAGATTGTCTTTTTCCTATTGCATATGCTTACCTCCTTTGTCAGATATTAAATGACCATATAATCATGGTTTATTTCTGGCTGTCTATTCTTTTTTATTGATCTATGTGTCTGTTTTTATGCCAGTGCCATACTGTTTTAATTACTACCACATTGTCATATAACTTGAAATCTGGGATTGTGGTATCTCCAGTTTGTTCTTTTTTAAGATTGCTTTGGCTATTTGGGGTATTTTGTGGTTTGATACAAACTTTAAGGTTATAAGTTCTGTGCAAAATGTTGTTACTATTTTGATAGGGATTACGTTAAGTCTGTAGATGACTATGGGTAATATGGACATTTTAACAATATTTTTTCTTCCAGGATGCCTGGGTGGTTCAGTCAGTTAAGCGGCTGCCTTTGACTCAGGTCATGATTCCAGGGTCCTGGGATTGAGTCCTGCATCGGGCTCCTTGCTCAGCGGGGAGCCTGTTTCTCCCTCTGCCTGCCACTCCCCCTGCTTGTACTCTCACTCACTCTCTCTCTAGCAAATCAATAAATAACATCTTTAAAAAAAATAAATTTTTCTTCCAATCAATGATCATGGAATATCTTTCCATTTCTTTGTTTCCATGTCAGTTTCTTTGATCAATGTTTTGTATTTTCAGAGTACAAGTTTTTCATCTCTTCAGTTAAGTTTATTCCTAGGAATTTTATTACTTTTGGTGAAATTGTAAACGGCTATTTCATTATTAGTGTATAGAAATGCAACAGATTTCTGTATGTTGATTTTGTATCCTGTGAACTTCCTGAATTCATTTATCAGTTCTAGTAGCTTTTTGATGGTCTTTCAGGTTTTCTATATATAGTATCATGTCATCTGCAGGTGGTGAAGGTTTCAGTTCTTCCTTGCCAATTTAGATGCCTTTTATTTCTTCTTGTTTGATTGCTTTGGATAGGATTTTCAATACTATATTGAATAAAAATGATGAGAGTGGACGTCCTTGTCTTTTTCCTGACCTCGGGAAAAACTCTCAGTTTATCCTCGTTGAGTATGATGTTAGGTGTTCGTTTTGTATATATGGCCTTTATTATGTTAAGGCATGATCCCTCTAAACCTACTTTGTTGAGG
Organism: Neomonachus schauinslandi; assembly: GCF_002201575.2. Lineage (NCBI taxonomy): Eukaryota > Metazoa > Chordata > Mammalia > Carnivora > Phocidae > Neomonachus > Neomonachus schauinslandi. Next base: position 36,760,198 of record NC_058407.1, read on the forward strand.
GTTTTTATCATGAATAGATATTGTACCTTGTTAAATGCTTTTTTCTGCATATGTTGAAATTATCAAATGTTTTTTATCCTTTCTCTTGTTGATATGATGTATCATGTTGATTGATTTGTAAATATTGAATCACCCTTGCACTCCAGGATAAATCCCACTTGCTCATGGTGAATGATTTTTTTAAATGTATTGTTGGATTCAGTTTGCTAATACTTCTTTAGGATTTTTGCATCTATGTTCATCAGAGATACTGACCTGTATTTCTTTTTTGTGGTGTCTTTCTCTGGTTTTGGTATCAGGATAATGCTGGCCTCATAGAATGAATTTGGAAGCCTTCCTTCCCCTTCTATTTTTGGGAATAGTTTGAGAAGAATAGGTATTAACTCTTCTTTAAATGTTTGGAGGAATTCACCAATGAGGCTGTCTGGTCCTAGACTTTTGTTTTTTGGGAGTTTTTTGATTACTGTTTCAATTTTATTCATGGTTAATTGGTCTGTTCAAATGTTCTGTTTATTCCTGATCTAGTTTTGAGAAATTATATATTTTTAGGAATTTATCAATTTCCTCTAGGTTTTTCAATTCGTAGGCATGTAATTTTCATTAATATTCTCTTATCAGCTTATAATTCTTTTATTTGGAAAATTCTTTGTCTCTTCTATTCTGAAAAGAGTATTCTTGGCTGTAGATTTTTCCCTCAGCACTTGAATATATTCTGCCACTCCCTTCTGGCTTGCAAAGATTCTGCTAAAACATCACCTGATAACCTTATGGGTTTCCCTTTATGTAACTGTTTCCTTTTCTCTTGATGCTTTTAAAAATCTCTCTTTATCACTACTTTTTGCCATCTTAATTACACTTGATGGTACACTTGATGGAGTCCCCTTAGTTGACTTTCATTTTTTTATTACTTTTTTCTCTCTCCTCTGTTCAGCTTGATTGTTTTCCATTACTCTGGCCTCCAGGTCACTGATCCATTTTGCTTCCTCTATTCTATTCTTTATTCCATTCATCGTAGTTTTAATTTCAGTTATTGAGTTCTTCATCTCTGATTTTTTTTAATGTTCTCTATCTCTTTGTTGAGGGTCTCACTGAGATCCTGCCCTCTTTTCCCAAGTCCAGTGAGTATCTTTTTGATGATTACTTTAAAATCTCTATCTGGCTTATTACTTACCTACATTTCATTTCGGTCGCTTACTGTGATTTTGTCCTATTATTTCATTGGGGCCATATTCCTCTGTCTCTTCATTTTGTCTAACTCTCTGTGTATTTTTTCTTTGTGTTAGGAAAGTTGGTTACATCTCCTGGTCTTGAAAATAGTGGCCTTATGAAAATGTCTTGTAGTGCCCTGAAGTGCAATGTCCCCTTCACCATAATCTGGCAGTTCTGGGGTGTCTCCTATATGTGTTACAGTGCCCTACTTTTGTGGCTTAGCTATATTTGCCTTCAGTCCAGGCATCTGCAATGGCTGTTTTTAGCTGTTGTGGGCAGGGTTTGGTCTCTGTGTTGTTAGTGGGCCAGTGTGGGGCCACCCTGGGCCTGAGTTGAATCAGAACAGGCATTTTCCAGAGATGCAGTAGCATCAAATTGCAGGGCACTTTCCCTGTGTTATCCCCAGAGAAACTTTGGTTGGTGGGTGGAGCCTGCAGTCATATCCATGTCTGCCCACACTACAAATGGGGCCACAGTTGGACTGGTATGGGTGTTTACCTTCCCCTTTCCCTGGGGCAGGAGCCACTTTGGAGTGGTGCTGGCCCCTGTCAGAGCTATTTGTACACTGCCAAGCTTGTGATACTGTTTTGAATAGGTTCCAGCCAAAGGCATATTAGAGGGGGAAGGTCCACAGAAGAATGCAGGGATGACCTGTGGTGCCAGCAAAGTCCACACCAGTCTGCTGGAGGAGAGTACATGCAGCAGCCTCAGAAAACTCCTGCCCAAGATTGGATGGAAGGGCCACATCTTCAGAAGAATATGGGGGTGGGGCACATTGTTAGCAAGGTAGGTGGAGAGTGTTCGGGCAGGTGTCTGTATATCTAGTCTTGAGGGTGGAGGAGGAAAATGGCACCTGCCAGCTCTTTCGTTCTTGGAGAAGTCTCCCAAAGATTTCTGCCCCTCTAGGATACAGTGTGAGATGAGTAAATAAATCTACCCGTATACCTCGGGCATTTTTCAAACTACTTCTATGCTGTGTCTCTGTGGGGTTATTTGTTGTGCTGTCTCTTTAAGGGTGGGGGCTCTGCCCTCCTTGCTTTCCCAGAGCCAAGTTTGCTGATTTTTAAAGTTCCAAGTGTTAAGCCCCACTGATTGTTGGGCCCCTCTGGTTTTCAAAACCAAATGTTATGGGTATTCATCTTCCCTGTGCCTAGTGTGCGTGGCTTCGGGATCTGCTCCTTTCTCTTCTCTGTGCCTGCTATCTCCCTCCCTCCCATGGACAGTCCTGCAGGCCCATTCACCTGCTTTTCTGCTTTTCTGCCCTTCCTATGCTCTTCGATATGGCTTCTTCTCTACATTTAGTTGTGAAGGATCTGTTCTGCCAGTCCTGGGTTGTTTTCTGGGTTATTTACACTGATGTGGGTGTTATCTAGTTGTATCTGTGGGACAAGGTGTGCTTAGGATCCTGCTACTCCACCATCTTCCCTGGAAGAATGTGTTTGCTTTTTGCTTGAAGACTATGTGATTTGTCCAAGAATACACTAAACTGAATATGGAGGAGAGATTCAAAATCTAAGAGAACAGAACAAGATTGACTACATCAAGAATTATATGGACAATAGGACCACTGACTATTAGTAAATACAATTTATTTAAGACACATTAGAAAATAAAATTTATGGTCTCAGACGTCTGTCATATACCAATTTCCAGGGCATGGCTACTAAATAAACTAAACGTGAGATTATTACATAAGGTGGTAAAGTTTAATCTCATTAATGTCCTATAGAGTTGTTGGAATGGATTCACAAAGGATATAAGCAGTTGGAACTTGTAAAAATACACATAAAAGTCAGGAGAGGAGGACCAGCAATAACCAACATCAGGAAGACATGCTAATATGTACTGAACTCCCAAATGCACTGGGACTGTAACTGATCACGTAGATGTGAGTACACTGTCTTCCTAATGCCAGTATACATATATTTTGTGTCCATTTGTCTTCACGGAGTTAGGGACTTCTTTTGAGACAATGATGTCAACAAAACAAAAATGAAACAAATCAAAATAAGATAAACCTTGATTTGTTCAGTATTTAGGGTATAGGTCTAGGCTAGATAGGCATTACTGGTGAATTGAAACAATGGGGAGCATCAGAGGCCAAATTATAATGGGGTGGGGATAGGAGTGCACTATTTGGTACCTGAGAAATAATTCCTTTAAAGGAAAGAAAAATTCTGAGCATCACAGTGTGGCCTTGACCGTAATTGTGAGTTGGAAGAAAAGTGAGTCTGTAACCCAGTTCCTCACATTTTCCTCAGGGCAGGCAATTTTGACTGGACTATATCTCCTTATGGATATTCTGGTGAAATTCACCAGCTGGAAGATAAATAAAAGTCTTCTAGGAGTTGCTGTATACTGACCAAATATACTTTTAGCAGAGAACTTCTAGTTTGTTAGGGCTGTTTATTATAAATAAACTTATAATTTATGGGTTTATGAGACATAGCTGAACTGGAGAAGAGTTTGTCATCTAATTTTCGTAGCTACCTGACTAGTAAGGGATAAAAATCTGAAAGAACCCCAAATTAAGCAGCTTCCCTGTAACGTTTATAATAGAAATTATTAGTGCTGGTCATTCTAACTTAAAACACATTCCAGAGTGGAAGTCATTTTAGGCAGGTGAGTCTGGTAGGTTTAGGATATCTGAGATTTTGACTTGGCACTGATTGTGTCTCCTTTCTTGATGTTTGTGAATTAGTAGTAAAGCTTGGTGCAGGGTAAGACGTTTTGTGTAATCCTGATTGAGGACTGAGCCCTTTGGAGGAGGGCAGTAGCTGTTACTTGAACTCAGATGTACTGAGATCCTACAGCCAGATGTGAGAGATTAATGAACTAGCAAAATCTAAGTCTCTGTGACTGAATGTTAAAATGACCTCAAAAGAGAGCATTTGTGAGAAGTAAAGGAGAGAAATACTCAAGTAACATCATTATCAGCTCAGAGCCAAATACATAAATGTTGCTTCTTCAGAATTCTTACATTTGAGGGCGCCTGGGTGGCTCAGTTGTTTAAGCGACTGCCTTCGGCTCAGGTCATGATCCTGGAGTCCCTGGATCGAGTCCCGCATCGGGCTCCCTGCTCGGCAGGGAGCCTGCTTCTCCCTCTGACCCTCCCCCCTCTCATGTGCTCTCTCTCTCTCATTCTCTCTGTCTCAAATAAATAAATAAAATCTTTAAAAAAAAAAAAAAAAGAATTCTTACATTTGAAGGTGACAGACTAACAGATGGAGGGAATGGATGATGTGTTCCTGACACAAATTACAGAACTGGCACAGAGGCAAATGAGGGACTTTCTGGACATCTGCTGGAAGTCTCAGTTGGCTAAAATCAGAGTATCTGACATGTTCTTGATTTGCCTTGCTGATGACTTCATCTCCCAAAAGGCAGAGAAAGCGAGAACAGAAACTACTACCCTAATTTTGACCCTCTTCTCAAAAGAATTAGTAGAATAAAAGAAATAGCCTCAAGGAAAAGAAACAGTGCTGTTTTGGAAGTTAGTATAGCCATGAAGGAAAGGCTGGGTGTGTACTGACAAATAATGTACATATTGTGAAGGCCAGCTTTATAAATATAAGTGTTTATAGGCTCCCTTCCATGAGATAAAGAACTCCGTAAGGGAAGAGTTGTGAGTGTATTAGTTTTCTATTGCTGCTATAACAAATTACTACATAATTCATTACTTAAAACAGCACCAATTTGTTATCTCACAGGTTCATGGCTAAGAAATCTGGACACAGTATGGCTAAGCTGGATTCTCAGCTTAAGGCATCACATGTTCAAAATTAATGTGTTGTCTGAGCTAGAATCTTACTGGAGGCTCTGGGGAAAATTCCACTTCTAAGTTCATTCAGGTTGTTGATCAAATTCATTTCCTTAAAGTTATAGGACTAATGTCCCTGCTTCCTTGCTGGCTATCAGCTGGGGCTAGTCTTTATTCTTAGAGGTTGCCTGTGTTCCTTTTCATGCTTTTTATGTCACTCTTTTCAGTAACAGCACATTAAATCTCTCTCACATTTTAAATATCTCTGACTTCTCTTTCTCCTGCATATCTCTGACACCATATGTACAAAATTCTCTTTTAAGAACTCTTGTGATTCGATTGGGCACACAGAGATCATCCAGAGTCCTTGACCTTTCCTAAGGCCTATAACTTTAATTATGTCTGCAAAGTACCCCCCACGCCCCTTTTTTTAATGTTAAAGGACAAGGATTAGTACATGGACATCTTTAGAGGGTCATTTTGCATACCACAGTGAGGATCTTCTTAAGATTTGAGCTATGCAAAGAATCAAAGTAAGGTATGAAAAAGGCAGATGAAATTATCTTTAGCTCACATTTTAAAAGAATATTTATAAAAAGTTCTTAAATACTTAAATTGTAAGGATAGCATCAGGAAGACAAACACCCTAAATGAGCTGATGCATTAAAAAAACGTAAAAAAAATACTGAAAGAACCATTACATTTATATTTTCAATAAGAAGATAAAGTTTTAGGCCTGGAGCTGGCTGAGAGAAGTCTATTAATGAATATCCAAGAGATAAGGGAACTTTTCCCTTAAGATAAATAATCCTCTTGGTGGAAAAAAAATCACACAAGAAATGTAAGAACTAATTGTTTTAGATGCTCAAATGAGCTGTGTCTTGCCAACTTTAGCTGTATTATGTGCTAGGGCAGTGAAAGGATTTAAAGAAGAAAGCACCAACATGATTTTTAAAGAATCATATTAAATGGGAGAGTCAAGAAACACAAAGTAAAGCATTGACTCTGTCCTATTCTGTTTAGTAGTTTAGACACTGACTTACATAGGAATGTAGAAAGGATTGCTCGGAAGTATCTGGTTTTTAATCACAAAAGAGAGTTTAAAAAAAAAAAAGGAGAGTTAAGACACATTCAAACTTCTCAGAATTCTGATTTCAATGTTCATCAATGGCTACTAACCATGAATACTCCTTCAGATGTCATAAATTGATGTAGACACAAACGGGCCAGATAATATTCTTAAAAAGATAAAGGAGAATTGACAGTGACTGAAGACTATTCTTGTTTGAGTTAAACAAAAATACAAAGAAGACATACAGTAAGTTCTGATATCAACCTCTAGTTTCTCTATGTTAAGAAACTGAAAACCCTTAACCAGTATAGAAAAAAATAAATTTTCTGTGGTCTGACCTGCAGTCTTTATTTTAGAATTTGGTAATTCTTTTAAAATCTTGCCATGTTCCTCTTCTCCTGAACAATTTGTACTTTGATAACTCCTTTTTATTTTAAATTGTAAATAAAAATATTATATTCATTTTTCTAACAAGTGATTTTTGAACACATGTTATAGGTTGAGCTGGCTCTAGACAAAATTGTATTCTTTCTTGCATCTTTGCTTGTTTGTGGGATCAATTTTCTTCTTCCTGAAATGTATTCTTAAAGATAATTTCCTTCATTGAAGGTCTGTTGAAGGTAAACTTCCTCAATTCTTTTGTGTCTGAAAATGTCTCAATTTCACATTCATTGTTAGGTGATAGTTTTTGTAGGCATGAAATTCTAGGTTAGCCATTACTTTATTTTAGGTATTGAAAAGTATAATTCATTTGTTTTACAATTTTTTTTGTTGCTGTTGAGTTCTGTTATTTACTAATTGTTATTATTTTGTTGGTTATCTGTTTTTCTAATTGGTTACTTCTCCTTATCTTTATCATTCTGCAGTTTCATTTTGATGTGTCAGAGTGTAGATTTGGTTTTGTTGCATTTTCCCTGAATTGTTTTTATACTTCTTGATTGCTGATACTTGATTGTCCACAGTTCTATACATTTGTTAGCCACTTTTTTTCTTGAAAATTTGCCTCCCCCTATCCTTTCTACTTGTTAAAATTTATATCTTTACATTCCTTTAGAGTCCTTAATCTCCATTTACAAATTTTTTCTCTCTTTACCTCTGCCTGCTACATTTCAGATAATTTCTTCAGTTCTAACCTGCATTTTATTTATTATCCCTTGAACAATGTCTGTTCTGGACCAAGCCATTGAGGTTTATTTTTATTTCAGTGACTACATTTTCAATTTCTATAAGTTCTTTGGCTTTTCCAAAGTTGCCTGGTTTTGTTTTTTATAGATTGCTTTCTAATATCTTCAATTTTTGTCTGTATAATTATTTTGAATATCCATTTGATCATTTTTTACTATAATTCTCAGGAGTCTAATTACCATATGTATTGCTTTTATTGACTCTCACAATGTTGTTTTCTTCCCATAATATGGAAATTTGTATATTATACTTTTCATGAAAGATTTATCTATGAAAATCCTATGGGGCCTCAATTAAATATATTTCCTCCTGTCAGGTACCTATGGGATACACACACACACATATAGTATATATGCATACATATATATGTATATATATATACACACACATATATATAAATTAAATATAAATACATATATATAAAGTAGAAATTCACATCCTAAACTTATATTATGGCAGGACTTTGCAGATTTTTAGGAGGAGACTTTTGTTATTTATCAAAATTCTAGACTGGGATCAAATTTTTATTTGTTGGGAATTTAGTAATCTTTTGGTTGTGAATGTAAGAACTGAAGGTAGCTTACACAGAAAAGTGGGGTATAGTGAGAGAATGCAGTCTTGTTTCATTGAAAACCAGACAGATGAGTTACAGAAAGTCATACAATCAGATACTGGCAGATAGATTATACCCAGCCCATCTTTCTTCCTCTCTCTCTCTCTCCTCCCTTCCTCCCTCCCTCTTTCCTTCCCTCCCTCTCTCCTTCCCTCCCTTTTTACAAATTACTGGAAAAGGGCATATGGTATCAATTCATATGATCTGGGAGCTTTCATATCATGCAAAATGGAATCTAGAGTACTTACTTTTTGGATAGGTAGAAAATTAATGAAGGGATAATTATAATTTTGAGAGACGTAGAACTATTTTTGGTGTCATCTAAGCTAACAGGATTCAGTTCTCAATTACTAGGCTTATTTAGAAAGTCATATGGTAACTGGTGTTGTCAGCACATAAACAGACCTACACAGTGAACATGAAAGTGAGAGAGCAGAAACATTATGAAAAATCTAAACTATGAAACCTAAGAGAATAATGGAGAGAAACATGAAATGTAGAGAAGAATGGAGAATTTACAATCATAAAGACCATTATAAAGGCCAGGTACTATAAATGAATGATGTCATTTAATCCTACAAGTAGCTGTAGGGGAGATGTAGTCAGTGCTTTATTGGTTTAGAAAATGGAGACCTTGATGTTTAGGTTGGCTCAACATCATCCAGTTAATAAAAAGTAGAAGTGGCATTTGAATCCAGCTCTTGACTCCAAAGGTCATCATAAGAGTATACTGGTTTATTGCAAAGCCGTACCATGAGGAGGGCACAGAATCATGGGACTCAGATAGGCTTGAAGAAACCAAGTTCTTCTTTCAGTAAATTTTTACAAGGAGCACAGAATAGCTTTAGAATGAAACAAAGAACTTAAATATCCTCAGTGAATGAAACGAGTTTATTTTTTTGTTTTATTATGTTATATTAATCACCATACATTACATCATTAGTTTTTGATGTAGTGTTCCATGATTCATTGTTTGCATATAACACCCAGTGCTCCATTCAATATGTGCTCTCCTTAATGCCCATTACCAGGCTAACCCATCCCCCTACTCCCCTCCCCTCTAGAACTGTCAGTTTGTTTCTCAGAGTCCATAGTCTCTCATGGTTCGTCTCCCCCTCCGATTTATTTCAAATAACCTACTTCTGTTGTTAAATCATTCTCTTAACCTTCATTTCAATCCCTCATCTACTGTGACGAATTTTTATTCTTCATGTAGTCTCTTCCCCTGAATCCACATCTAAGTAAAACTTTAATTTCTTACCTCCCTTTCTGCCCTGCCCCAATTAAGCTCACCTTATGTTCCCAGATAGGCATAAAATCTCAATCAAGAGCCCAGGCTCTGGAGTTAAACTGCCTGATATGAATCCTGGCTCCACCACTTAAAAGCTGTGTGACCTCAGGCAAGTTTTGAAATCTGTGTCTAAGCTTCTTAGCTAAAAAGCAAAAGGGAAAATAATAATAGTGAATACCTCCACATGGCACATAGTAAGCACTTCCAAAGTGTTAACTTTTTTTATTTAAATTCAATTAGCCAACATATAGTACATCATTAGTTTTTTTTTTTATTTCTTATGTTAATCCCCATACATTACATCATTAGTTTTAGATGTAGTGTTCCATGATTCATTGTTTGTGCATAACACCCAGTGCTCCATACAGAATGTGCCCTCCTCAATACCCATCACCAGGCTAACCCATCCTCCCACCCCCCTCCCCTCTAGAACCCTCAATTTGTTTTTCGGAGTCCATCGTCTCTCATGGTTCGTCTCCCCCTCCGATTCCCCCCCTTCATTCTTCCCCTCCTGCTACCTTCTTCTTCTTCTTCTTCTTTTTTTTCTTAACATATATTGCATTATTTGTTTCAGAGGTACAGATCTGAGATTCAGCAGTCTTGCACAATTCCACTATCACCACTGCTATTCAACATAGTACTGGAAGTCCTAGCCACAGCAATCAGACAACAAAAAGAAATAAAAGGCATCCAAATTGGCAAAGAAGAAGTCAAACTCTCCCTCTTTGCAGATGATATGATACTTTATGTGGAAAACCCCAAAGACTCCCCCCCAAAACTGCTAGAACTCATACAGGAATTCAGTAAAGTGGCAGGATATAAAATCAATGCACAGAAGTCAGTGGCATTCCTATACACCAACAACAAGACAGAAGAAAGAGAAATGAAGGAGTCGATCCCATTTACAATTGCACCCAAAATCATAAGATACCTAGGAATAAATCTAACCAAAGAGACAAAGGATCTGTACTCAGAAAACTATAAAATACTCATGAAAGAAATTGAGGAAGACACAAAGAAATGGAAAAATGTTCCATGCTCATGGATTGGAAGAACATCATTAGTTTTTGATATAATGTTCAATGACTCATTAGTTGCACATAACACCCAGTGCTCAGCACATCACGTACCCCCCTTAAATGTTAACTTTAGTAATATTCTTGATTATGGGAGAGACAATACACATATGCAGAGTGATATACAAAATATTTATGTTTGGCATACATGTAAACCAATTAGAACAGGTACTAGCCCTAGCACTGGAGCAGGATCTGGAGGCATTTAGCTTTTTATTGCTATATAAGTGGGGAGGTCCCATGGGTCCTGGAAAAAGGCAAAATTAGCTGGGGTGGTGAGAAGGTACTCAAAAAACAAAGTACTAGAGCTATTTGCCAGTTAATACGTAAGTATTATTCTTTCCCCTTCCTTCCTTCCTTCCTTCCTTCCTTCCTTCCTTCCTTCCTTCCTTCCTTCCTTTTCTTTCTTTTCTTTCTTTCAGAAAAACTCCACACCCAGCACGGAGTTCAACACAGGCTTGTGCTCACAACCCTGAGATCAAGACCTGAGCTGCAATCAATAGTCAGACACTTAACTGACTGAGCCACCCAGGTGCCCCATGAGCATTTTATCATAAGCAAATAGTATAGCCACACTTGTATGTACAGGTTTGATAAAGCCCTGAGTATATGCAAAAAAAAAAAAAAAATGATGGGCATGAGAGAAACTAGTGTCTACAAAACTAGCCAGGCTCAAGATTCCATATTGGAACATTGTTCTTCTGATGGAGAGGTTGCCTTCAAATCTCATTCCACTAGTGTAGTTGGTAAGAAAAATAATAACCAATATTGGTTGGTCACTTCTTAAGTGTGAGGCTTTGTGCTAAGTAATTTGCATGCAAAAACTAAGTTAATCTTCACAAAAACGTATTGAGGGGGGCACCATTAAAATATGTAATTTGCACATAAAATGAGGGTGAGAGAATGTTAGAATTCATTGAGGAAAACAAAATACCAAGTATTTCAGATGGAACATATTTAATGTGTAGGTTGGATAAAATAATGATGAAAGGCAAATAAAATAATGATGGAATAGAGCAAAAAGGGGATGAGGACAATATCCAAAAATTAATAATGGTTGGTAGCAACTATCATTCTTAGAGCTAGGAAAAGAAAAGAGATGATATTATCATATTATAGTAGATTAGAGGAGGTACCCGGCAGGGCTCAAGTTTGTACTTCTTTGGGGAAGCTCTGCTCACCAGGGCTCAAGCTTGGACTTCTTTGGGGAAGTTCTGCTCAGCTGTTGTTAGATCTCTGTGGAAGTGTCATAACCTGGCAGGTGCTCAGAACACCAAGGGTACTCTTGGATACTTGGACAGCCTAGGGAGCCTGTAACTGAAAGGATAAGTAAGGGAGGCAAAGCTGTTATTTCCACCATAAAAAAGGAACAGGTTCAGGTTTATATCCAAACCTGAGTAGGTGTGGTGAGGTTAATGCTCAAAGTGAAAGAAGAAAGTGTAGGCTAGAGCCAACAATTTGCTGCTGTTGGAGCAATGCTGATAGAAACTGAGTAAAAGGTGATTCAAAGCCCTTCCCTCCACATGCTTTTAAGTTTCTTTTTATTGCTCCCCAAGGAAGAACCAGAGTCTGGAATATGTAATTTGCATAGTCTCCACACCAGCATCTCAGACAAATGTATGGAATTAAGAACTTGGAGTTGAGAGCTGTGTAGGTTGTATGGTATTGGGTACAATGTAGTGTGCATAGTTTAGGATGCAGAGTTTGCAGCTGTGTAGGTTATTTGCCTTCACAGAGATTAAGTAAAAAGCTACATCTCTGGGAACCAAGTTTCTCACTGTTGGGAGTGTGAGTTGACAGATAAGCATGGGAAAGTGATCAGAATATTCCATGTGGCATGGATTAGAGTTGGAGATATCACTATGAACTCATTTTATCTTAATATAGATACATATGAAATTATGGTCACATACAGAAGTATATGTACATATGTGTGAGTGTATATAATGTGTGTGTGTATACAAACACATGTGTGGGGATTAGTATACACACATATATTTCCTTCCTTTGTGAGCTAGAGAGCCTAGAATCAATGGCATTTAGTAGCAATGAACACACTTGAAACCCAGAGCTTGTGTTCTAATGACATTTACCAGTAAAAGAAACCAGGACTTCTTGGGAAACTGGCTGATTCGAGGACTGGGGCAAGAAATACATAAGATGAGCCTATAGCATCTTATTGTGTCATAAAGAAGAAATTGCAAACTGCATTAAAGATCAGCAGTCTTCAAACCTGTCGTGGTCATCAAAAACAAGGAAGGTCCGAGAAACTGTCACAGTCAAGAGGAACATAGGGAGATGGGATGACTTGAGGGACTGTAGTGTACTGATTAGATAAGACTTTGAAGCAGAGAGAGGGCATTAGGTAATAGCTAAGGAAATCTAACCAAAGTATAGACTTTAGTTAATAATAATGTTTCAATATTGGTTAATTGTAACAAATGATCCAACCATACTAATGTTCACAATAGGAGAAACTGGGTTTGGGGTATATGGGAGATCAAGGAATGTACTATAAAGGGGGATATCAGCAACACTGAGAAGCTCAGTGGTTGAGCAGGGTTGGTTGTAGGAAATACTGTTGACAATCAGGTTCTCTAGTGTCATTAAAATTGTAGCTTCCCGGGGCGCCTGGGTGGCTCAGTCGTTAAGCGTCTGCCTTCAGCTCAGGTCATGATCTCAGGGTCCTGGGATTGAGCCCCGCATCGGGCTCCCTGCTTGGCGGGAAGCCCGCTTCTCCCTCTCCCACTTCCCCCTGCTTATGTCCCCTCTCTCGCTGTGTCTTTCTCTGTCAAATAAATAAATAAAACCTTTAAAAAAAAATTGTAGCTTCCCAGAAGAGGAGCCAGGAATAGCACCTAAACATTAGAGACAAATTAGGTGATATTAACATCATGGGCAGTAGACCAAATTGCCCCAAGGAGATATCAACCTGCAGGGATCAACCTCGGTGTTCTTGGGTACTAGGTATATTAGAAGTGGATAAGCAAGTGGCTGATGCCACCTACTGCAAAGGAAAAATACCATTATTCAGTGTCTAGATGTGAGCCATTTCTCAGACCTAGGGCCCATCAGTTGAAGGACCAGCCATGTTTTCCTGAAGAACCCCACAACAACCCAGAGATATACAGTAGTGATTTCCTCAATTATTAACCCCCCAATACTACTGCCATTTCTCAGAGTAACTGCACTCTGAAAAAAAGGAAATTTCCAAAACTTTTGAAAGCTGTTGGATACAGCATTCAAGCTTATACCAATATTGGGAGTTCAAAAATGCCATCGATGAGCCCGTATTAGATCGGGGCTTATGGAGGCCAGTTGATAGCTCAAGTATTGCTCACTGTAACTAAGGAGTCCAGGGCTAACCTGTGTAGTTATTTGAAAATTTCCTGAGTATCTGATAAGAATATATTTAGCATCTGGACGAACCATCATACTGTTTCCATGTGAGGAAAAGCCAAATACCCCTAAAAGTATACTACCTAGGACACGATAATAAATCAGAAACTATACTGCATGTGAGATGCATAAATGGCAGAGTTTAGTGCCACCCTCAAAGATCAATGAATACAGTGGTGACCTTCATTATATATCCAAGGATATCTATATATCTATATATCTAATATATGTTACTAAGCTGGCCCCTTCAAAGGCAGTAGATTGCAGTGAATCACAGTGGAATACTACAAACTTTCCCAAATGAGTGGAATGAGAAGAGTGGTCCTATTTGAGCAAAGAATGGTTGTTTCTGACTTGGGAGAGTATTACACCCATCACATCTATAGGAGGCAAAAGAGGGCATACATCAGAAGGGCCCTTTGGTTTTGTAGAAAAATAGTCTCAAAAGCCTCTGTATGTATTAGGTGCAGCAACCCCAGAGGACACCATTACATAAACCACAGCGCCTATGGAGGGGTAGTGACGTGCTGGGTGTCAGTAGTGGTGGGTACACAGGGAAAAATACACCTGTCAACCTCCCCCCCACCAAAAACCCTGCAACAACAAAAAAAGAAAATATACCTGTCGCCATCCTCAAATACTGCGGCACAGTGGTCAGAAAACAGATAACATGAGGTCTAACACATGATTTCAACATAAGATCCAACGCATGAAATCAAGTCAAAGGGTCAGCAGTACACTGTTGGTATCCCAGAGTTCTGAACTCATCTTATACCAGATGGCAGTGAGTATCACACACAATCACCGTGCCATGGATATTCTCGAAACCCAATCTTATGTAATCCTGTGAAAGAAATAATTCACTGGCTTGCAGAGAGCAATGCTGTCTCTAGGCCACCCTCCAGGAAATAAAGCCTAGCCTGGGGACCTCGGAACGACCTCACAGACATGAGTAATGGAGCAACTTGGGGCCTCTGGTTGATCTCATGTGTAGGATTGAAATTTGAAAAGTGTCTGAAAGGGAAACACAAAGACCAGGGGGACCCTACATCGATCCTAGTCTGAGCCTGAGACTCTCTGCCCAGACATAAGTACTAGTCTCTACTAGCCCTAGGCACAAGAGGGGAGCTTTGACAACTTTTAAAAAATTTTATTTATTTATTTGACAGAGAGAAAGAGAGCACACAGGCAGGGGGAGCGGCAGGCCGAGGGAGAGGGAGAAGCAGGTTTACCGCTGAGCAGAGAGCCTGATGTGGGGCTCAATCCCAGGACCCCTGAGATCATGACCTGAGCCGAAGGCAGATGCTTAACCAACTGAGCCACCAAGCTTTGACAATTTTGAGGAAGGCCCTTGAATGTCTAGGGCCTCTTGAAGAGCAGAGCCTGAATCTAAGAGAGTTATTGGTCTTTATTCTGAGCTCTAAGAGGACATGAATTGGTCCTCATGGCTTTTCCAGTACCAAACACTTAATACATTTCTGAAGGATGAGTAAATTGGAACTTGATTGCCAAAAACATGAAAGATTAGTTGATCCATGGCAAAATTTTAACTGGAGGTTCTAGTTCCTTAAATAGGAAGTATATATCATAATGTCTTTCTCGTAAGATTTTTAAAAAAGATTTTATTTATTTATTTGAGACAGAGAGAGAGAAGCACAAGCTGGGGTGGGGGCAGAGGGAGAGGGAGAAGCAGGCTCCCCGCTGAGCAGGGAGCCCAACACAGGGCTCTATCTGAGGACCTTGAGATCATGACCTGAGCCGAAGGCAGATGCTTAACGGACTGAGTCACACAAGCGCCCCTCTCATAAGATTTTTAAAAACATCACTGTGCTAAGTTATATAAAGTGTTTGGGAGAGTTTTTGGCACAGAGATATACTTAGTACATATTTGTTGAACAAATGAATGAATAATGAATGAACCCACGTATGAAAAAAAAAGTTTTTTAGTTTTTGTTTGTAGAGCTTTAATTCATCATTTAATTCATGATTTCTGATTCTATCGTGACTTAAAAACTCAATTAGAAATGGTGGGTCTGGCCCTGATTTACCCTGGCTGGTAATCAGGAGAATATATAGATTTTGTCTCCTGTCCTTTTTTCTTTTTTTTCCTTTTTCAAAGAATGGAACTTCTGGGTTCCAGGAACCAGTATTTACGTTAGTGTCAACACACAGTAGGTGCTTACTAAATTGTGGTAGAATTCAACTGACTTTATGGAAATAAAACTAATTAACTGTTTGGTAATGCTCTTGCCTTAGAGCTTGCCAGTGTCTGTATAGGAGTTCCTAGGTTTTTCGTATCTGCCTAAGTGTATAGAGGCCTTGAAGTTTCTGAGAAAAATCTGGGTTTAGGTTCAGTTTTAGAGACTTCCCACTAAAAGGCCTAAAAAGTGAATTTAGAGGGGTTAATTTCCTTATGGTTAGTTCCAATTTTTCATTTATTTAAATTTAAAAATAGCACTTTCAAAGGCTCAAAAGATTACAGAAAGCATAACTTAAATATTTTGAAGCATGTAGAAAAATGCTAGCTTTTCTTTTATTCTTGAGTTATATGCAGTGTATAACAAGCAGAAATATATTGGATATTTAATTCATCTGTAGGACTCTCTAATTAATAAAAAATATGCTGAGATTTATTCATGTTGTAGCTTTCCTTGGAAAATCTTCGAGGGCTAAGATTATTTTTTTATACATATACAAAACCCTCAGACTCTGGCATATTTTATCTTAAAATAACAACTACCGTTCAAGAAAAACTTGTAATTCCTTGGTAGCTAAAAGCTAGAAATATCTCTGCAGAGGTTTAGCTTATTCTGGAGGATAATAAAACAAAGTCTAAATAATCTTATTTGACTGTAGGGTTAAAATACTCAAAATGTGTACTCTTAATTTTTTTTTTTTTTGCATTTAAAATGTCATTAGTATGTAGAGACACATAACTGGTTATCTTAAAATGTTGGCCATGTTTATCACCTTACAAATGACTGCATTAGGATGGCAGTCAGTATGATCTTCTGACATAAAATTGGGAGTCTGATAATTTCCCCTGCAGTCTTAGTTATCCAAGAAGTTATTGTCATCTTCTACAATATGTAGAAACCGGTCCTCACCAGAGGATGTCATGATTCTTTAAAGTATCACAAAGATTCAACCTGAATATTAACATCATGCTAACTGGCATTGTAGAGCTGATACTAGAGTCCACATTTTTCCTTCTCCAAGAAAAAAACAGAAAAATAGATGAGTTACAACATGAAGAATGCATAGCTGGACGGCAGCCTATACATTCTTTGATTGCTGATGACTCATAGGTACAGCATTTCTCCATCTACTAATTTAAAAGCACCATTTGAATAATAAAGCTTTTAAGAAATCCCCTGATGCTTTCCTTACATAGAAATCCTGAAACAGTGGCAGTGGCCCCTATGCTTTTGATTGTGGTAATGACCATTACTCTCAGGTTTCATTAATCTGGAATGGAGAGCCCTTTTTGGCAAAGGGGATTTGTTTCTATGGAGTCTCACCATCAAACCTGTGAAAAATGTCAATGTGCCATGCACTGAATCATCTGGAAAGGTGGAATATGTTCAAAGAGTCAGGGAGGGTGTATGGTAGCTCTTTCTGTTTGCTTTTCTTGCTGCAATTGAATTCTGATACTGAAAGCCTCCACATTCAAAATGTTTTCAACTGCCAATTGTTCCACACTGTATGCATCGCATTATTTCTTAAAATGGAAACTGGTTATAATATCACTAATTGAACTTTTAGTTCGCTTGTGCTCGTTTGAGCTATTTTGATGTTGTGAGCATGCAATATACATTGTTAATGAAGAATGCAAAGCAATGATCCCACAGATCTTGCTTGAGTTCCATTGCTATTAAATGCAGTAGGTGTGTGTGTGGAGGGGGGTCCAACAGTAAAGAAGACCCACTGATGCCATTCTTCTGGAGTAATTCTATCAACTCAACCCAATGCATAATATTCACATCTAGACATACCTAACATTAAAGGTATGTAGGTATACACAAAAAGTAATAAAGTCTACATGAACAGTAGAAAAATTAGTATCTATTTAAAACAGATTAGTAGATGACAAGGCAGTTCTGAGCAGGTAGTGGTATACTACATGACTTGCAGATTTCATGATCAGACTCTTTTTAGGAAATGTTCACCATTATTTTGGGCCATTCATCACTGAAAGAAGCTGAAGAAAAATACAGCTGTAGTGATCTAGTTTAGGTTTAACATATACTGAGGTTTAATTAGGAAGAATTTTAAAATTAAAATTGCTTTTATGCCTCTGATATTGGTGTGTGTGATAAGAATTAGGCATTCTCCTACCTTTCATAACTCTTCAGTTATATCTGCACACATTTACACTCCTTTGATGACAGCTCTGCTCCATCCCCAAGCTTCAGTCCCTTCCTTAGCGGAAGATATTTAAGAAGGTTTAGAGCAATGGCTTGGCATCTAAGCACTTTTGCAATTATTCATTCTCTAATATTTGCTCCAGGCCCAGTACCTGAGCTCTTGTCTGGAGTCCCTTTCTGTAATGGGGTCTGTGTGGCAGTATTTGCCTCAATTTCATTCATCTTGAACTTAATGCTGATCTCCTACTGTATTTTCTGGACATGTTATGTTTCACACCTTTTGGTCCCTGTATTAGTGCTGCCATAACAAAGCACCACAGATGGGGTGGCTTAAACAACAGAAATTTATTTTCTCAGAGTTCTGGAGGGTGGAAGTTTAATATCAGAGTGTGGACACGGTTGGTTTCATCTGAGGCCTCTCTCCTTGGCTTGCAGGTGGCTCTTTTCCTTGTGTTTCCACATGATCTTTCCTCTGTACACGTCTGTGTCTGAATCTTCTCTCTGTTGGATTATAGCACACCCTGATGAGCCCACATCATCATAAGTTAATTGCCTCTTTTAAGACCTTATCTAAAGTCACATTTCACACTGCAGGTTAGGACTTCAACATATGAACTTGGCAGAGGAGCAGATGCAGCCTATTAAAGTTTCTTCTCTTGTTACAACAGCAACAACAATTATTAATATTTTTTCTGGCTAACATTTGTTGAGTGCTTATTATATGCCAGCCACTATTCTAGCTTCTTCGCATGTACTGCACCATAAAGACTAGAGCTCTCACCCCACACGTCAGATCGCTGACCTGTGACGTGAGTCTTGCTACCTACTGCCAGATTCTCTGACATTAGCTGGTTGATACCTGACTTTGCAGAGACAGGGCTGCCTGGTAGTTATGAGTGTGGACTCTAGAGAAGGCAGCATGGATTTTTGTTCTAGTTCTGCCCTATGGCTCTTTGACCTTGGGCAAGTTACTAACCTCACTGTACTTCAGCTTTCTTATCTGCACAAATGGGGAAATAATACTAAGTACAGGGTTGTGGGTGATGATTACATGAGTTTACTACAGGTAAGGCACTTAAAGTTTTGCTGCGTGTGTGACTAACTCAGTGAAACACTGAGATAATGCATTCTGCAATAATGCAATTTTAAATCGAATGTAATTCTCAGCCAGCCCCCATCCTCCACAGCAGCCTTACGCCAGTTATTTCTTTAGCTTCATATAGTGTAACTTCACATTGTACAGGTCATTTTTTTGGAACTCACATATGGTATCATGATGGAGTTTTATTGTACTTGCTGTCTTTTGACTCCTGTTACTATTCATTTTTCCTGCCACTGGGATTCCTGCTTCTGTTTCTATACTTGCCTTTGGTAACATCTGTTGTTACCTTTGATGTTGATATCACCTGCCTGAATTGACACCTGACTCACTATTTGAATACTATGCCAGCCTTACTGTGCTTCTGACTGCGGCCTGTATTGAATACGTCTTGTTTCTCAGCTGGCTTGGTCATCCAGTGCCTACATCCGCTACCTAGAATAAAACGTGAGTCCTTAAGATTCATCATCTGTTGCAAATCAGTTTGCTATCTGTGTACAAACCCAAATAACCAGTAGATGGCCATGTTTATCGGAGTGATAATGGCTGTAGTGTCTCCGAATGTGTCATTCAATCATTAGCTGTCAAAAAAATTCTGTTGCCTTATTCAAGAAGTTGTGGGCATGGTAGTAGTACACTTGGAAGCTGCTATGGTACAAGAGTTAAGACTCCCACCTCTGGAGTCATATTGATGGGTCTGAATATCAGCTCCACCATTTACTAGCTGGATGATTTTGGCCTCTGTTTCCTCATCTGTAAAACTGGGATATTTGGACCTGTGGGGACGATTCAGTAAAATAATTTACTAAATAATTACTTGTCCCAAGTGCTCTACAAGCATTATCTTATTTGATGCTCACAACAATTATTTGTGTTAGGTATATCATGTCTCATATGTCATGATTCAACCAGAGTAGACCCTGCCATTCTTTCTATACTTTCTTGCCATTTGCTTTTAAAATATCTTCTATTATTTGGATGCTCAGATATTTATGAGCTTCCTGCACAGGGAGAGTATATTATGTTTTGTGTCATGCTAAAACCAGCTCTTACTCCAGGTAATTACAAGATACATATTTTTTGAATAAGTAAATTAGTAACTTTCCTTTGAAAGTTATTTTATAATGACTCTGTCATGGCAATTAGAAATAATTATATTTTTTCACTTTTTCTAACAGAACAGTCAAATTGGGAAAGTTATAGAAATCCCATAAGTAAGAAGCATGATAGCAAAAGACACTAACTGCAAGAGATCATTGTTTCCAATAGGTCATATTTGGACTATCTTTCTTTTCTGGAAAAAAAGTTGCATATCTTTAAAAAAAGATCATTAATGGGATGGCACATTTTACGTTCAATTTTGAATTATTTTCAAAAATGACTTTGTGGAAATCCCCTTTAAGAAAAGCAACCATAGTAGAAATGCCACACATTAGAAAAAGGCATATAGCATCAGAGCTATGATTAGAACCTTGGTCCTACATCCTTAAAAAAGTATAATATTGATAGATGTTGAGAAAAATGGCCCTTAAAGCTTCATATATGTTGTACAGATTAGTTCTAGTATAGCAAAGAGGTCAGACTTGCCTCATTTAAGTTCACTGCCCCTGATGTAATTAAGTTCATCTACAATTCGTATATTTGAAGTACAGTCACTCTTAGGTCAGTTCTTCTCTAGAACGGTTTCATTGAAACACTGTCATTTATGCCACATGCAGCCATTCAGTTTGCTCTTGGTTGCATTCATTGAATGAATGAATAAACTGTGCTATGTAAGCATAATTTCATTTAGAATTCATTAGAATGAAACCTAAGCTGAAACACAAGGGAACCTGCCATGACACATGGGACCTGGAAGGCCTATTTATCTTTCCCCTTGAGAAGATGGTTGTAGGGGTGGTTGTAGGGATGACCACAGTTCCTGTTACTCCTCCTTTTCTTTTCTCAGTATCACCCCATGTGGACATTTCAGTGTATCAGACTTTCTTGAAAATATGGGTTCAATATTATATCAATGAAAATAGCTTAGAATTGAATATTGAATACTCTCTCTTCTAAAACATTCTCTTTAGCCACAAGGAAGTTCTCCTCTGGTTACTTTGTTGTGTTGTCTCTCTCTTTCTCACTTTTCCCTCTGCACCGCTGCCCACTAGACCAATCCCCCTGTCTCATTGTGTTCCTCCTTCCCCAGCTTCTTTTTATCTTCCTCCTTCTCCTCATTCTCTCTTTTCCTCCCTTCTCTCCATTCTTCTCTGCTCTCTTCCATCCTGAAATTCTCAATGATTTATTATGAAGTACCGTTTAGCTATGTTTTTTATCTACTTCATTATTGTATAACCTAGATTCAGCTTCCTCCCTAATAAGGCTATATCCCTCTAGCAAATTTGGAAACAGGGAGTTTTGCCTCACATCTGCTGCTGAATCAGTTTTATACTGCAGCTGCTAATCTTACTGCCTAGCTCTCTTCCTCCAAGTGATGTTTCAGGTAGATACTGTCCCATACAAAAATGCTCCCCTTTTTACAAGCAACTAGGGTATCCATGTTGCAATAATATTTTTTTTCTTGGTAGACTTAAAAAAAAATCTTGCTCTACTTTCTCATTGCATGTGTCACTACTTGACTTTGATATTATCTAATCCAGTGTTTGTTCCTCTGTATACTGAATCAGGATATTTCTAGTTCTTATTCTATTTCCATATCATTGTAGCAGGTGGTATTTAATATGCATTTATGTTTCATGTTAGAGGAAAACACAGATGATTTATTATATGCTTCTGGTCTCTTCATTTTTCCTCCTGAACTTTAGCTTTGGAAAGTAGCATCAGTATTTAGAAATTATGGAACAAAAACTTAAGCACAAAAAGGAAATGGGTCCTTGGCTAATAACTAGTAAATGTTATATTTTTTTACTTCCATTGTAGAATTATAATAGCTTCTTTAACATCTGAAATGGCATGACTCTGAGAACTGAAACAACTTTAAGTTTATAACCTATAGACATATTAAACTTATATCCAGAAATCAACTCATCATTTCCCACTACAAGTTGTTTTTCCTTCTTGGTTTCTATATGACTGCCATACATGTCCACTTGGCCAATCATTACACATGGGATCGCCCTTGACATTGCTCTCTCCTTCACTTCTTAAATTTAAATCTTCTCTAATGTCTGTCTATTCTAACTGTTGAATATCTCTTGAATCTTTTATTGTCAGTCTATCCATACTGATAGCACCTTGCACCAACCTGCTAACTACTGTCTCCATTTCTAAGCTTGATTCTGATCACTATTTTCTTCATATTGCAAAGAGTGGTATTTCTAACATGACTGAGTGGATTCTTCCTTTGTTCAACTCAGTGGATCTTAGTTGCTTTTATGATACAATCTAAAGTTACCTGGCAAATACAATAGGTCAGCTGTCTGTGCATTCAATTTTCCTTTTTCCATTACAAAGTATCCCTGGTTTCTATTGGCTTACTATGGTGTCAGGGATATTGATTCTGTCTAGGTTCTAAGGATTCAGCAGGGGATGTGGGTGAGGCCAGTCAGTCCATTCCAGTACCTAGCTTTCATGTGACCTAAATTGACCAACTGTGAATCTGAGGATTTTTCTGGAAATAGGACTCACTGTCCTTTTTTGTTTTCTTTTCTGGATGTGAAGAGGAAGCGGATAGGTCTAGGAGGCGCTGATAGTCACTTTGAGATGATCAGTGCAAGTGTTGGGGTGCAAGAATGAAATCTTGGTGAGGGATTGGACCTGGGAAAAAATAATAAACAGGGTCCTAATCTAATTGTTTGCACAGTCATCTCAGGACCTAGAGGGATTTTCCTGTTACTTGGTACTGAAAGCATATGCTAAAAACATCTTAACTTAAACGTCTCCCGCCTCAACTTAATCTCTATGATGGAATTGTACAGAATTTCTTTCGGGTCATTCTTTCTCTTACCTCTGGGTCTTTGCACATATGGTTTCTCCATGTTGAGCAGTTTACTCTCTTTTCTGTTCACCTCTCAAAAACTTGGCTAATTTCCAAATATCTTTTACATCTGAGTTTTGATTTCAGAAAGCCTTCTTCCAATTTCAGAGTTGGTACCACTGTTGTGTTTTCCTCTTTTACAGTATTCATGATATTGGTTCCTGTAATTGTCTACTTGTCTGAACCTTCAGTAAACTATAAGCTTTGCCATGATAGCGACCATGTCCACATTGTTAATTACTACATCTTTGGCACCCAGTTCGTGCATGGAACATGATAACAATTGGTTCTTTCATTCACTCAGTAAACGTTTATAAAGCACCTTGTATGAACCTGGGACACCTCTAAGGGATATAAAATAGAGTATATTACAGAGAGAGTCCTCTTGTGGAGTTCATATTCTAGAGGGTAGGTAGGGACAGTACACCGCTAAAACAATACCTATATAATAGGTAGATGGTGGTAACTGCTATGAAGATGAATAAATCAGGGGAGGCAGAGTAAATGAATGAATAAACGTGAAGAAGTTGGGCTTTTGTTTTATGTTGACAACATAATAAAATTTGAGAAACTTAATTTTTCTGGTCATTTAAACTGTTCCTAGCAATTATTTTTTTACAAAGAATGATTTACGTTTCAAAATAAGTGATCAGCAGTTGAAAGACCATTGTTTAATCATCACCTATAAACACCTTAAACCTCCCCCCACTCTACATTTTTTAGTGCAATAATTTTACCAAATAATGTTTCTAAGAATCTGTTAACCACCTTCTTAGACTTTTATTCATTGTGTTTGAATAGTTCAGGTTATTATTAAAGTATAGGTTCTGATAACTTAAAATAATAAAACCTAGAGAAAATTTATGAATATTTAAATTCCTCAATCATATCTTTGAGCAAGTTGTCAGTTTAAAATTGTCTTTAAAATGATTTCTCAAAGTCAGTTTTTCGTTTTCTTTCCAGAATCATGAATTATAAATTATAGTATAGAAGTACCTATGAGATAAGATTTAATAACAAGGAGTTCATAACATCTTTGAAGTGGTTTTAAATTACCTTAATTTCAGTTTTGAGTCCTGATACTTTTTTTTGAAACTAGATACAAATACTATAATAAAGGAAAGAGATTTTTGTTGTTGTTTTTATGAGTACTAATGACCAAAAAAAATTATAGTTATTTGGAAATACAAGTTTCTAACCTGGCAGTAATATTTTGCTTCTCCTGTATGTATTTCTTGTAAAATTTATGTATATATTTATGGATTTTTAGTTTTCTTTAGAAGGTCCACTTTTCCTTATAATATTAACAAAAAAAATCTAACCTATAATATTTTTTGTCATTTTACATAAAAAGTGGTAGAAAAATTGTACTTATTTAATCCGTAAATATTTGGACTACTTATTATGTGCTAAGCACTGTATGTTCATTATTCTCACTTATTTGAATCACAGTATATGTAGACCTTTATTAAAAAATATCAACTAGAGTTCCATCAAATTATATCATTGAAATGAAAATCCCCGGAGTTTTTGGAAATCTTTCTGTACAACTAAGGTGAATTCTGTAGCTCAGAGACCTTAAAGGGTAGGGAAGAAAAAGATATTTCTTCTAAAGGGCAAATATGAATAAACTGGGGACCCCCCAAAAATATCTAGACTTAACAAGACATGTTTGCTTGAGTATTTAATTGGTTGGTAACATGTGAGAAGCATGATGCTAAGCTGACATTTTGCGTTCTTCTACTCTTTCAGCTTTGAACAGTGAAGCTGTCAGGGATCTCCACTGTTTTTGCATTATAATCTTAGGTTAGAATAAAATCTATGTCTCTAAAATGTCCTGCTTGCCCAGCACCCCTTGTCTGGGCCACTGGAACACATAGGGCTCAGTTCCACAAAACGGATATGGGCATTACGTGTTTGGTAGCCAAGATGACACCTACTGATCCCCACCTCTTTGGATTCACATCTTTGTGTAGTCCTCTGCCACACTATACCAGGTTTGTCTGTGTGATCAATAGAAGTTAGCTGAAGTGATGGTATGTCACTTCCAAGATTAGGTGTCAAAGACTGAAGCTTCTGTTTTGAGATTTCTCTTTTCCTTGTACCACTTATTTTAGAGAAAGTCATGATGTTGTGTGAACAGCCTTATGGAGAGGACTATATGGTAAAAAATAAATTGAAGCCTCCATCAGAAGTCACATGAGTTAACTTAGAAGTGGATTCTCAGCCCCTAGAACTGCAGCCCTGGCTGACGTTGCTGCAATCACAGGAGGCACTGAGCCCGAACCACCTACCTAAGCCCCACCCGAATTTCTGACCCTCATAAACTATTGAGATAATACATGTTTTTAACTTGTTACTAACTTGGGGAGTATTTTGTTAAATAGTAATAGATAACTAAAATACCTTTAAATTATTCAATTCTGTCTTTTGGTTTTATAAACTAGGTCAGGAGTTCAGCACAATGAATTTTCAATAACTGAAATCTATTCTTAGTGTGAAGTCAGGAAAACTTAGAGAGACTTGCCACTTTTCCATGATGCAGAAAATACTTTTCATTTTATTTTTTCAGCTGTCCTTTCTCTTAAATCAACAGACATATCCTCAAAGAAGGGAGGGAAGAAGAGAGGAAATGAAGAGGCATTGAGGGGGAGCATAGTGGGTGCTAGCTATTTTTCAGGCTTGTGCTAGATAACCCATTCACTCTTGTCCACAGTGTCAATAAGCCTTGTCAACCCCCTTTTTACTTAGAGAAGTTAGATGATATTTTGCAGCTAAAACGTTTCAGAACTGCAAAAGAAAGAAACTGGATCATTTTCTTATACCATACACAAAAATAAACTCAAAATGGATTAAAAATCTAAATGTGAGACCTAAAACCATAAAAATCCTAGAAGAGAACACAGGCAGTAAGCTCTCTGACATCAGCCATAGCAACCTTTTTCTAGATATGTCTCCTGAGGCAAGGGAAACAACAAAAATAAACTATTGGGATGACATCAAACTAATAAGTTTCTGCACAGTGAAAGTCTGCACAGTGAAAGAAACAATCCACAAAACTAAGATGTAACCTATTGAATGGGAGAAGATATTTGCAAATGACATATCCAATAAAGGGTTAGTATCCAAAATATATAAAGAACTTATAAAGCTCAACATCCAAAAAACAAACAATCCAATTAAAAAATGGACAGAAGATGTGAACAGACATTTCTTGAAAGAAGACATACAGATGGTCAACAGACACATGAAAAGATATTTATCATCACTTACCATCAGGGAAATGAAAATCAAAACTATAATGAATCATTGTAATTCACCTGTCTGAATGGCTAAACTCAACAACACAAGAAATGACAGGTGTTGGGAAGGATGTGGAGAAAAGGGAATACTTGGGCAATGTTGGTAGAATGCAAACTGGTTCAGCAACTGTAGAAAACAGTATGGAGGTTCCTCAAAAAATTAAAAATAGAACTACCCTATGATCCAGCCATCACACTACTGGGTTTTTAACCAAAGAATACAAAAACACTAATTCAAAGGGATACATGCATCCCTATCTTTATAGCAGCATTATTTACAATAGCCAAATTATGGAAGCAACCCGCGTATCCATTGATTGATGAATGGATAAAGAAGAAGTGGTGTATGTTTACAATGGAATATTATTCAGTCATAAAAGAGTGAAATCTTGCCATTTGCAGTAACATGGATAGAGTTAGAGAGTATTATGCTAAGTGAAATAAGTCAGTCAGTTAAAGACAAATACCTTATGATTTCACTCATATGTGGAATTTAAGAAACAAAACAAATGAGCAAAGGGAAAAAGAGAGAGAGAAACATACCAAGAAACAGACTCTTAATTTTAGAGAACAAACAGATGATTACCAGAGGAGAGTGGGTTAAATATGTGATGGGGATTAAGGAGTGCACTTGTTGTGATGAGCACCAGGTGATGTATGGAAGTGTTGAATCACTTTATTGTACATCTGAAACTAATATAACACTGTATGTTAACTAATTGGAAGTAAAATAAAAACTGAAAAAAAATATTTCACAACCAGAATTCAGATATGGGTATGCGTGACTCCAATGACTAATTTTACATTATACAAAACTACCAAATACAAACATAAAAAACTTAAGTCCATAATGTGGGGATGCTATTTTTTTCCAGTTCAGTTGGAACCTCTGTTAAACTGCTTGGGGAGTCTATTCTAAAGGGAAAAAGATTGTCTATATTGACAGATTTGTTGTAAGGATAAATGAGAAAGCAAGTGCAAACAAAGCTTTCACAACTGCAAAGAAACATGCAATATAAGACCTGGTATGATTTTTATAGGTCTTGGGGTGGATGGTCAATATATATTTGTTCAGGGACAAAACTGCTGAACAGAGCGGATTTTGTCCTTTTGTATACAAAATGAGTTTTAATACACATTAGTTTCCTAGTCTGTACGTTTCTACAAAAGCATGGATTTCTATACATATTTCAGATATACATTTATTTCTTGCATATAGAATCTTTTTAAAAAGATTTTATTTATTTATTTGAGAGAGAGAGTGAGCAAGAGAGACAGCACATGAGCAGGGGCAGAGGGAGAGGGAGAGGGAGAAGCAGACTCCTCTGCTGAGCAGGGAGCCAGATGTGGGGCTGGATCCCAGGACCCTGGGATCATGACCCGAGCCGAAGGCAGACACTTAATGACTGAGCCGCCCAGGCACCTCTAGAATCTATTTTTGGAAGATTTCTACATATATAAAATTTATGAGAGGAAAATAATCTTTAAGATACAGCGTGAGAGTATTAGCTGAACTGCACATTATCTGAAATGCAAGTATATAGGTGAAACAATTTTAAATTACTGAAAATGTATGTATTAATGTCAATTTTGATTGACAATTTGATTTAGATGTGTGTGTGTATCATTTTTGACTGCTTGAAGTTAGTTGAGGCATTACCAATGTGCATTTATGTGAATGGTTTGCTTCAATTAATACCAAGATAGATTTGCCATTGTTCCTGTCAACTGAATGTGTTGTTGGTGGCATGTTTATACTTTAGTCCTGTTGCTTTACTAATGTCAATTCTAAAAGCAGTCATACTTACTGTCAAAGTTTAGTAACTTATGTTTCTAGCTAATTAAGTAAGTGAACAATTGTTCTACATACAACCTCTTGGCTTCTCATAAGGAAATGAAGATTCAAGTGAAAACCCTAGGAACATAGGTTTGGCTGGCCCTCAGTGCTCACTTCTGTAATTTTTGATGAGTCACGATTAGATTTCAGTATCTTTATATGTCATAGAAATAGTTGAAAATTATTTTGGCAATTATTTTGAGTTCCATGGCATAAAAGACCAGGAATCTACACATAATGAGTTGGGACTAGAGCCTGAGCAGCTGGCTTCTTAAGGTTTCTAACATGGGATTCAGGGCAATGTTCATACTTGTGGTCATTCCCAGAATGGGAAAGCATGATAAAAAGGAAACTATATAGAGGTAGGATTGTAGGATATTTGTTAGACCTGTAGTACATAAATGAGGAACCAATAAATAATTGTTAAATTTATAAATGAATTAATGAAGCTAAGAGAGGCAATTGTGTGCCAGTCATTTAAGTTATGATGAGGGTTTTGAATTTTATCCTGACAGAATTGGGGAACCACTGAAGGATCTTAAAGAGGAGATGGATGGACAAGTTTTGGATCATAGAAAATTATCTGATGGCAAGAGGATTAAACTGGAGGCAATTTAAGACTAACTAGATGGCTGATCCAGGCAAGAGATGTAGGTTTGTTAATAAGAATAGCTAGAATGGGATGCAATTCTGAATATATTAATTAGAAAGGCATTTGGCTGCAAGTAATAGAAAACCCAGCTTGCAGTGATAAATGTCTAGTTTATTTTTTTCACAAACAGATGCCTGGAAGTAGATGGTGGCTAATATTGGTTCAGGAATTCAGTGATGTGAGGACCAGTGTTTTTGTGATTCTTTGGGAAATCTCATACTTGTTCCCTCTGAATACAAAAAAACAAAAAATGATGCAGGATAATGGCTGAAAGGAAGAAGGTTGTACTAGGTACATGTGTTCTGTTTTATCATGAAGAGAAAAGCTTTTCCAGAAACTTCTTCAGCAGACTTTCTTTTAAGTCTTTTAATCCAGAGGCAGATCCCATAGCTATCCTGGCTTTAAGAGAGATTGGGAAATCAGGGGAAAACATCATTATGATTGATTATCATGATCCATCACTGGGGTGCTATATAGTAGCTTCCCTAAAAAATCATGATTCTGTTAGCAAAGTGAAGGGGAGAATGGATACTGGCAAGAGAATTAACAGTATCTTCCACAGTTAGCTATTTTGACTCAAGTGGCACAGTGAAATAGGATGCTGTGTCTCTCTGTGCTCGGTTGTAAATGTGCTGCTTCATCGGCTGGTTCATGTCCATGATTATTTATGATAGCCCCAATTAGTGAATATGTAACCTAAAGGAATGGGCAAATTCAATTAAAAAATAAAGCTTCTCAAGCAATTTAATTTTCCTTATCTTCTGTTTTTGTTTATAGCATCCACGAACACAATCTGCACCCACCAAAGCATCTCTCTCTTTAGCCAGGCTGCTGTAGAGCTTTTTTGTTCCATGTGATAAAATGTATGATTTTCATTTCAATTAGAAGGAATTGAAATATAGATGTTAGAACTAGAATGCCAAAGGATATCATACCACTAACTTGCATCTACATTTTTTTTATTATCCAGATATTTTATGATTTTACACTTTTTTCATCAAAGCAGTGGATTTTTATTTTAGCAGTAGTTCACCATAGGAGTAAAATCATATGATTATGCAGAATTTGCACAATGTGCTTCAGTCCTTTGGCAGTAACTGCCGAAAGGACATTAACTCCAGGGAGCCTTCATCAGGCTTGAGGAGCTTTGGTATCTGGCATGTTAATCAGGGATTTCTGTAAAGCAGTAAAAACAAAGTATCTCCTATGTATTCTTAATTTATTTAAGAAAACTGAATACCATGGACCTTTAAATGTTACCAGTTTAGCAACTGAGTAAGAGTAATCAAGCTTTTTGTCTATTGAAGTGAAGGTACTTTTGTGTTTCCCTAAGATGTATAGAAAAGACCTTGCTTCCTGCTACTGTGCAATAAATACTACTTAATTTATCTTTAAGGGAAAATTGAATGTCTTAGGCAGTTTTGTTGTGCAGTAATTTTTTGGATGGAAGCTACAAAATATGCACCTAAAATACATAATCAGAAAAAAGAAAAGCTAACTATCTTAGCCAGTAGAGTTAAATTTATGCTACATTTTCTACCATTTTCTACTATTATGTTTTCTATTTTCATATTTTCTATTTATATATTATATATTTTTACTGTTATGTACTATAAATGAATACTAAGATGCAAATAGCTATGTCCTATTCCATAATGTTTTTACATGTTAAATTATAGGCTAAATGAAAATATCCCACTTGTCTGGAAAATGAACAAAACAATCGACAATGTAATTCTTAGATTCACTGAATTTTAGATTACAGAGATGTTTTGAGAGATCAACTTCTTAAACCTATTTATTTTGAGATAAGAAAATACAAAACCCAGGTCATTGAATTGCCTGTTCAAGATCTCACAGCTCTCTAGGGACAGTCAGTAGTATGATCACAGGCTACTAGTATTCAGTGTTTTCTAATGATTCCAAATTAATTTTCCTAAATATCTAGAGTTATTGCTCAAACCAGGAAGTCTTTCAACTGTAACCTAACATCAGATTGATGAAATTGGTCTATTATGCACCAAAGAGCCCCTTAGATAGTTACTCTTTGAATCTCAATTTGCAGGATGGAGTCTGTGGAAGGATGAGAGATAGTTGACTGAAAATCGTTAGAGTTTGGCGTTATTCATTCATTAACATAATAGATACTAGAAAGTATTTGTCAAGTGCCATGTACTATTTGAAGAACTGGGACTATAATAGTATACAAGGCAGATAAAATTCTTGTTCCATAAACCTGCTTCCTCACCTGTAAAATAGACTTAACACTATGTACAACACATATTACGTACTGAATAAATGCTATTTTCCTTTACTCTTGTCATTCTCATGATTAGATCTGCATTGAGGAATATAAATTCAGCATCTGAAATGGGCCTGAATAAATCTCCTATCTAAGGAATCTCTATCCAGATTATAATTCTGTTAGAGGTACAGAGTAAATAATTACTAAAAGTTAGTAAGATAGCAAGATATTGATATTTTTCCTCTGGATAGGGACATAATTGAGTCTTTACTAGGCTGTCTACCATTTTATGAGTAAGACCAATAAATCCCATGGACACTAGCCCTTTGTCTATGTCTTTTGCCATTTGTCTGATGATTAGAAGTAATGATGTGTGGGACAAAATGTTGATGCATTAGGCATTTAGCAAGTCCACAGATGGTTCTGGTAAAAGCATGATGAGTAAGGAAAGCAAATTCGAAAGCAGAATGAGTGTTTATTTCCCTGAGGATGTTTTACTGCCTTTTTCATGATGGAAGAGATCCAATGTAGTAATCCCGTCTGCCATTGTCTAGCTGGCTGATTTCACTGAAGCTTGATAACTTGCTGAGGGACTGGAGTTAGTTACCACTTCTGAAAAACTGGATGACAGTGGTGGTAGACAGATCAGCCTTCATGAAGACAGTCCCATAGCATTATGCCCATACATATTCTATACCGTGCCACCATGGCCATCCATCTTGTTTACAAGCCCACTGAGCAAGCACTAGGTTGCTGAGAAGGTGGCTCACCTACATCCAGAGTAAATGAGCATATGCATCTCTTTACTAATGGTCTACTTCACTGTGAGAGTCTTTTGTTGAGTTTTCCTCCCTAATGTTCTTAGTCACAAGTCTAACCTTATTTCTTACAAGCCACTGATCACTAGCCAAGTATTCAGTAGCCACAGCCCAATAATTGCTACAGCTCCTTGTTTTAGGCTATCTTATCTTTGCAGGCAAAGTGGACAATGAAATATATGGCTAATATTTTGCTTGCTGAAAGGATTTCCTTTAGTCTCTGACCTTCAGAGTCTTTTAGAATGTGGTTAAAATAGCCCACTTTTGAATCTGCATCTCTATTACTATTAGACTATTAGAATATTAGACTATTCCATCTATTTGTATAAGTCATATAGCTTTGATTACATTTACTTTAAGACAAATTTTAAGAACTAATATGTACTTCCTCTCAGCATTTTTTAAAAAAATATTATTGCCAATCCTTGCATAGTTCTTTTTCTATGTGATTTTTATGTTAATTTAGGAGGACCGCATAGTTTTATTGTATAACTCTTCAGTTACTTAAGACTTATTTTAAGACTTTTAATAAAGTTGAGTTTTTTGAAGGCCCTCCATAATATCAGGACCTCACTCAAACTATTTAGCTTTGCCTTAATGATCAGACTTTTTCCCTTAGAGTTACCCAAACAGCTATTTAAATGAATAACAGCAATAAAGTATTGTGGACTTACTATGTGCTAGTTGCCAAGTAGTTAGCAGACTTGGTGAAAAAATGCTCCCTTTCTTCTAGAAATCTGATATAGTAGAGGAAATTTGTTAATTCACAAATAGCAATGGCACAAGCTAGTCTCTAATAAATGCTCCATAGTAAAGAAGTGAATGAAGTGTGACTCCAGCCTGCCCATTCTGTTTCTACCACTTTCCTAATGTTTACCCATTTTCAAAGCCCAGATCAAAATCATCTTCTACATGAGGTCTTCTCTCATGACCATAATTCATAGTGATCTCATTTATTCCGGTATTCCATATTAACTACATTACTAACATTTATTGAATTTCCACTTTGTGTTAGATATTGCAGTATGTACTTTGGAAATTTTATTCCCCAAATTTTACATAGGATGGTGTATTGCTATCATTCTCATTTTATTGATGAGGAAATAGAGGCTCAAATAATTCCCTTCCTCCAAAATCATGTAATTAATAACTGATGGAATTAGAATTTGATCTAGATTTGTTTGGTTTCAATGTTCAAACTTTTTCCAACATATTTCCTCTTCACTCAGATTAACACTAATCTATATGCCATATTTTCTTAGCTTCTCTTTGAGCCGTGTATATTATTTCCTCAATGCCCATTTGACACTAAAATTCTGTCAACATGTTGGCTGCATTTATTCAGCATCATAAACAATTCTACATATTTAACAAATTTTGTGGTTTATCTCTCCCTTAAAAGATCTCCCATTTTACCTTGAGGATTTCTCAGTTACATATCTTCATATTTTATCACTAGGCAATCCTATAGAGTAGTGAGTTTATAAAGTGATTCATAAATGTTGTCGTTTAAAATGTAGTGAGAATCACATTTTGACTAGCTATACGTGACACTTAATTTTATCTAAAATATTCATCTTCTTTATTGTTTATTTATTCAGTGTCTATTAACTGACAATTTTACTGTCTCTCTGCTATACTGGGTATACTGTGGTAAATAAGTGGGGGGTTGATGAGAGCACACCGGCAAGAAACCCACTCTAGGGGTGCCCGGGTGGCTCAGTCATTAAGTGTCTGCCTTTGGCTCAGGTCATGATCCCAGGGTCCTGGGATCGAGCCCCACATTGGGCTCCCTGCTCAGCGGGAAGCCTGCTTCTGCCTCTCCCTCTCCCTCTGCCTGTGTTCCTGCTCTCGCTATCTCTCTCTGTGAAATAAATAAATAAAATCTTTAAAAAAACAACAAAAAAAGAAACCCACTCTAATTTTTAGTATTCCTGGAGAATGTGACACCTAAACTAAGATGTAATGGATGAGCATTAACTAGACAAAACAGGGGAAGAGCATTTTAAACAAATGGAAGAAGTACATGTAGAAGCTTGAGATTAGGAAGAGCATGGAGAATTACTGAAGCAGAGAATATATGTGTAGGTATGGGTGGGACTTGAGAGTGAGTGACAGGTAATGGAGAGAGAAGAGGGCTGAGCTGTATGCAGGGGAATGGTTGTACAGCATTTGGAAAGTTTGGACTGTCTTGAAGTCAGTGAACAATAGCCAGGAGACATCAAAGTGGAGTGCAATACTCAGAACTGGGTTGTAGAATTACTTTACTCTAGCTGCACTTTGGAGAATGCGTTGGGTTGAGGGAAGTGATAAGATTAGAAGCAGATTTCTCAATTCAGTGGACAAACAGAAAGATACTGTGTGGAACTGGCAGGACTTGGTGACTGAGTGACTGCAGAGATTCAGGAGTGCAGCCAACTAAAAACAGTGGACCAGCCGTGTGCAATCCAAAGCTACAGTACTTTGAAGAAAATATTAAGGAATAATAAGTGCAAAGATGATTATAATTATAGGAGTTATTTCCTGGTAAGTTGTATAGTACAAATGAAATATTTTATAAACAGAATTTAAAAATAATTTCTAAGCACATCAAATGTTAAAATGGCCTTCAGATAAGATCAACATTAAAGGCTGTTGGAAGACTGTTGAACCTACAGTTTGCTCTATTCTTGGCTTTATTTACAAACAGTATTTACTTAGCTAAAGATTTTCAGGAAAACAGCAATATTCCATGGTACGCAGTGGGTTTGGCTAGTTCTAACCTAATTAGCTACTTATGTTAATACTTACGTGACAATGTAGAAGGGATTGTAATATTTTAAAATGCATGTATTTTATTTCAATTATATGTTCTTGCTGCCTTAATATATTAGTACTACTCAGAAATCCCTTTATCTTACTTACTATACCTGAGCTGGCCCTCAAACTTAGATATTCTGACTCTAAATCCTATCCTTTTCCTGTATTATCATCATCATGCTAAAAAAAAATGATGAGTTGTAGTGGCTCATTTCCAATTCCACTAACATCCATTGAATGCTAATTAAGTGCTGAATGCTAATTATGTGCAGCACTGATCAAGGTTCTGAGGCTAACAGCAGGATCTCTTCTCAGACATGAATAACTTCAATACATCATAGGATATGCTACTTCATTTGCATTTTTGTTGAGTGTGTATATTCTTCAGTAAAGAATTTTCTCTTATTATTATGTTCACGAAAGCAAAAGAAATGTCATCCACTGTGAAAAGTGTGAAGAATCAGATTCCAATCCAGATTGTTTTCATTAGATACCGGTGGTGGGATAGGAGATGATAGTCTCTACTAGTAACTAGCCTGCGAACACAGTTTTTTGTTTGTTTGCTTTTGCTTTGGTACTAAAGAAGAGTCCAGTGAGTCCAAAACCCATTAAAACCCATGTACAGCCGTCTGCCATTTGTCTGATTTTACATAGCTTTATTCGGCTAGACAAACAGCATAGTATACTTAGTTGCCATGTATCACATGAACAAGTGGAATATTCCAAGTACTGCATTTAAAGTTAACCTCTCTTTAAGTGAAAAGGACATAACTTTTTGAATGGTGTGAGAGCTCAACTTTGAGAAGCTTTCTATAAATAAGGAAAAACAAATACATATTTCTAACTGGCTTCTGTATAGTTTGGGGAGCATCTTATTTTTCAACTAGGAATGGGACTTACTTTTTTTGTCCTCCAAAAGTAGTCTTAAAAGTAATAATGATTTTAGAACTATTTTTTTAAAACTAGAGATTAACATTAAAATTTCTAAATTTCTTGCATTAAAATAATTTCCCCCATTATTCAAGCTTGGGTCTTGGGAGAGTTTAGATAATGTTTTCAATTAGAGAAAATAATTTATTAGGTGTTTATTAGGGATGAAGTGATTGTCAGTAGGGCAAACAATACTCTCAGCTTTCAGCAAGTGGATTATTAGGTTAAGAGACTACAGGTAGAAATCCTCAGAGGTAAATGGTCAAATACAAATTATAATGCTCTGAATGAAATTATCTTGAGGAATGTGAACACTTTAATATGCTTGAAATTTTTATTCATAGCATTTTTGTTTTTTTAGTTTACTTCTGCTCATAGCCAGAGAGAGAGAAAAAAATGTGCTTGTTGATCTTTGGACCTTAGTTCTTAGTTTTGCTACTTGCTGCTGAGATTCTGCTAGAACCAATTTATAGCTTTTTTTTTAATTAAAATATACTTGACATATAATATCATGTAAATTTAAGGTGCACAACATGTTGATTTGATACATTTATATATTGTGATATGACTGCCATTGTAGGGATGGTTAGCACCTCTGTCATGTTACCTAATTATCATTTCTGTTTTGTGGTGAGATAATTAAGATCTGATCTCTTGGGGTGCCTGGGTGGCTCAGTCGTTCAGCGGCTGCCTTCGGCTCAGGTCATGATCCCAGGATCCTGGGATCGAGCCCCGCATCGGGCTCCCTGCTCAGCGGGAAGCCTGCTTCTCCCTCTCCCACTCCCCCTGCTTGTGTTCCCTCTCTCACTGTGTCTCTCTCTGTCAAATAAATAAATAAAATTTAAAAAAAAAAAGATCTAATCTCTTAGCAGGTTTGATGATTATAATGTAATATTGTTTCCTATATTCACTATACCACGCATTAGATCTCCAGGATTTATTTATCTACCACTTGCAAGTTTGTACCCTTAAACATCTCTCCTTAACATCTGCTTAAAAAATACTGAAAACCTTTCTTTCTATATGATCATGAGGTCTATGAAGCATAAACAGGCTGTAAGAAACTACCATACAAATTCTGAAATAGTGAGTGAAGACAAGGAACTCCTCCTTTATATCCTGAGCAGATTCTCTGTAGTTTGTAAGAAATTTTAAAATAATCTAGTACTGGTAAGAACACTGTATTTACTGTAGATACCTACAATGCCCTGTATTAGACTGATGGAAGATTTGGGAGCATTAGTGAGTAGGGAAAAAGTCAGCCTGGGCTGTAGGTGGTAGCTGAGTAGACTGCCTGAATTTGGTCCCTGAAGGGCTGTGTTGGAAGGAATATTGATAGATGAATCTTAATCATCTTTATTACTTTTGTGAAAAAATTCCACAAAAATAAAGTGACTACTGATCCAAAGTTACTAGTGCAATTTTGTTATGAATACTGTACAATCGTACAGTTCTGTAAAGGTATAGAATTTAGAGGCCTCAGCAGCCCCGGGCATCGTGGAGGCACTTCAGACACATGGCTGAGAAGTTTTCTATTGTATTTATGTGTCATCTAGTGCCTAAGTACAGGGGAGGAAAACTAAAGGTTTATGTAGATTAATGAAATTTTTAGCGGAAATATGATTTAAACTGATATGAAAGATATATTGAGGACAAGTTTCTGTAGTTCTGTTCCTTGAGTCTGATGAACAAAGACTTTGTTATCATCACATTTTGAAATAGATTATAGAAAGTTATAATGCATATTATTGGACCTAAAAATAGATTATCAATATATATCATTGTATCCTTATGGTAAATAAAAGAATATCATTTGAATTGATTACATTTTGCTTTACAGAAAATAGTGTTTCAGTGCAACAGTTTTATCATTGATTATTTGAAGCTGCAAAGTATAGCTACAACAATGAAAAAAAGATGTTTTCCAAACGAACAAAATTTGTAAGATTATCAAAAACTCCAGCATACCTAAAGTTGATTTAAATGATTTGTAGGGCGCCTGGGTGGCTCAGTTGGTTAAGCGACTGCCTTCGGCTCAGGTCATGATCCTGGAGTCCCGGGATCGACTCCCACATCGGGCTCCCTGCTCCGCTGGGGGTCTGCTTCTCCCTCTGACCCTCTTCCCTCTCGTGCTGTCTCTCATTCTCTCTCTCAAATAAATAAATAAAAAAAAATCTTTAAAAAAAATGATTTGTAGTGAGAGATGCATGGATTTTAGAATTTGTAATCTCTGCTTTTTAGTCATGTACCTCTTGCTTAAGAGCTGTATTACTTCTTTAGGTGAGTAACCCCCCTTTTGTCTCATCTTCCTTCCATATAACATTGGCTGATAACCACTCCCAAGAAAGAGATATCAAAGGGTGACAGAGGCCAGGCTAAGATCCATTTTCTGAGGATTCTATTATAAAAGGAACAAAGAACCCCAAATTCTATAAACCCAATTTTGTATAGTAGAACTACCAAAATTGTGGTTGTATTTTAAACATTTACTTTTAAATAAATGATATTGGGAAACTTTTGCTCTGTTTACACATGAACTTTCCAAAGCATAAACAAACTACAAGTAACTACAAACCAAAAAGTATGATTCCAATTATAACCTCCTATGGAGGTACTATCAAAATTCTAATTTTGAGATCCTTCATTTATGTGAGTCCTGGCTAAAGAGACCTCTTAGTTCCTGCTGGCTATTTCATTGCCTTCAATACCGAATTGATGGTAAGGTACCTGTGGGGACTAACTACAATATTTGAAAAGTATCCAGTAAATGCTTATTATATTCTTTCTGGTCTTTTCCCTTCATTGGAGGAAAAGAATTTGTAACTTTCGGATAAAATACAGTTCTGAGATCATGGAATTCAATGTGGATTGTCCCCTCCCCCCTATTTTTAGAGACCTGCATTAATACTTCTGGGATGCCTTGAGTAAAAGAGCTCACTAGGGGCTTCCCATCTTTTCTGATAGTGACTCATATAATCAAGTACACACACACACACACACACACAATACAGGCATCTCTCATTATTGAAATTTAGCCCGTTTCTGTAAACTTGTTTAATATAAAATGTTTAATATAGGAGGATCCTTAATGTTTATCATTTAAAAAAAGTACAATGATTTCTCAGCCCTTACAAAAGTCCCCTCAGATTTTTCCAAATGTTATTAAAACAAATAATTCAAATGAATATATAAAAATCTATTAGGAGTTTATGTATAATACAAAGCACTTAAAAGTCCAATTAAGGAATAATGTAACACTTAATGAACTCATTTGTAGGCATATTTTGGGGAAAAACTCAATGATACTCTGCAATATTACATACAAATTACATTATCATTTTTCACTGCAAGGGGTGTGTAATGTAATGTAATGAAAACAATTAATGACATGATATTTTAAAACTTCATAATGAAGCCAAATACTTTTGGCAAAATAAAAAAATTAAAAACTTTTAAAGTGATAGCTACTTATCAGTTGAAGGAAGGTAGGATTTGGTGGTGAGAGGTGGAGATAGAAATGATAGTCATCATTGCTATTTGAAGGATGGGCAAGAGAGAGCCAGTGAAGGAGCAAGCAAGAGTAAATACCCAAGTTCCATCTGTGACCAAATTCAAAGACCTAGTGGACAGTCTTTTCTTCTTGGGTCCCAAGATTCTTTAAGAAAATGACTATGCATCATCTATCATCTGAAGACTTAGACAAAGCAATACAATGAAAAACAAAAATATCTTTCTGAGATGCTTTGCCTGCTTAAACCAGGCCTGAGAAGCTGAGATTTTCTTTTGTAATTGCATTTTTAAAATAAGTTTTCAGGGTCGCCTGGGTGGCTCAGTCGGTTAAGCGTCTGCCTTTGGCTCAGGTCATGATCCCAAGGTCCTGGGATGGAGTCCCACATCAAGCTCCTTGCTCAGTGGGGAGTCTGCTTCTCCCTCTGCCTGCCACTTCCCCTGTTTGTGTTCTCTCTCTCTCTTTCTGACACATAAATAAACTCTAAAAAAAAAAAAAAGAAAATAAGCTTTCAGCTTATGTCATGCTCATTCTCATGGCAATTTAAATGACTTTGTCTTTATAATATTTTCTTTTTCTTTTAAGATTTAATGTCAAGTATTCCTGGATCTTTAGATCGACAGCGAAAATTAAGTTGACTGAGTGTCTCAATAATAAGCAGGCAAATTTGCTTTGTAGTGTAATCACTTTATCAAAGGTTTACTGCAATCCATTGGGAAAAATTGTTTCTGCCTCACTGTCCATGGAAAACACTTCACCTATGATCTTCAAATTATATAGATTTGCACATTTTTCTTAGGTCATTTGATCCATCCAGTATTTATTGAAACCCAACTCCTTCACCAAATCAATTCCTTTCTCCATTTCCTTCTTCCTCAGATTTTTTAGTATGTACAACATATTTTGTAGTATGAATGTGATACTTGATGGCATTCCATGTTAATTGTCGCCATTAATCCATTACACAAGATATTCTGTAGTTACTGCAAAAAGATTAAATTATACTCTGGTAACATGGTAAAACTTTCTAGAATCAAACACATTTCCATCAGTTTTGTTTCTTTGTGTACCTCTGTCCAGGTTTACAACTTTTATATACTTTCCTCTACTGTATGGTTTATAACTTCAATGCATGAGCTTTACTAGGTCTCTGAATACAATTATCTTATTCGACACCTTTTCCATTTTTTTTGAAGATATTTTTAAGTTAATAATGAGGGGTAGATTGTAACCATAATATACAACACATTTAAATGACAGAAGTGCAAAATATGATCCTGTTGGAAGAAAATCTGAACTATGATGACAAGTTGATCTTAGATTTTCTTCTGAGACTCACAGGTAACTAAAATATTTTTGTCAGCATATGCATATAGATTTATTAGAATGCTTTTTAGATTTGGATGCAGAATTTTGAATACACATGATTGCACTCCACTGAAGCATATGTTCAGATAGAGAAACTTCAGCTAGGGAGAATGTGGCTAACTGGATTATTGTTGCAATGCTTCAGTAATAAGATGATACATCCACACCCTTTATCATGTAACTCTGCAGTGCCCCTCCACTGTAGGAAGACTGTCCCTCTTGATCTCTTGGCTCTGTATTCAGTAGGTGCCATGCTTTGGCCAGATATTAGCTGATATAATGTAAACAGAGACATGCAAAGTATTTGTGTGATTGTGCCTCCTTTCTTGTGCCTCAACTACTGCCATGGGAAGAGCATGCTGGGCCAGCTCTCTGGTCCCAGATGGAAGATGACAGATCATGGAGCAGAGCCGACCTGAGCCAAGTTGACCACAGATCCATCAACCCCCATCCTTTTCAGTGAATGAGCCCAGTTGAGACCAGCAGAGGCATTCAGTGAAGCCTAGACTAGAACTGAGAAACTCTAGCCCACCCACCAACTTATGAGCTAAATAAAATTTTACTGTATGCTGCTGAGATTGCGTTTTCTCTTTTTCTTTTTTTTAAAGTGCAGAATTATTGTGGCCATAATTAACTGATACAGAGAATACTCACATAAATAACTGAAATATAAGTGTCACAAAACTGTTTTTATATGCTACTTATTATTAAATTCTGTGAACTCTGATTTTTTCTGTAATTATATTATTCTATTTTCATTTTTCTCTCTTTTTGTTTCTATTTCAGTATTTAAAAATGATGGCTATAGGGGCACCTGGTGGCTTAGTCACTTAAACGTCCATCTCTTGATTTCAGATCAGATCATCATCTCAGGGTTGTGAGATTGAGCCCTGCATGGGGCTCTGAGCTCAGCGGGGAGTCTGCTTGAGATTTTCTCCCTCTCCCTCTGCCCCTCCCTCCACTTGTGCATTCTCTCTCTTTAAAATAAATAAATAAATCTTTTTTTAAAAAAATGATGGTTATAATCAACTGGAATAAATTATAAGACAACTAATGGATCTCCATCCAAAATACTTTTACCATTTTGTTGTGTCAGTTCTGGACTCCCTCTATATGCCTCATGGCATCTCATGTTCTGACCTTAATGTAACCTCCTCAGTGTGGAGCTTCTGTTATTGTGAAGCAAGCACACAGATTGACAAGGCCAAGCCCAAGGCCTGACCGATTGAGCTGGCGAGGATACAATGAGCCACTTATAGATTTAGACAGTTTGTTACTTATATAGACAATGACAAGAATTTTAAGCCAAAGGTGCCAGTTCCCTATTTTTATTCCAGACACCAAAAAAGGATGATACTGAAATGAAAAGGACTGGAGATTGCAATGAGATCTGTTGGACATACCGCTCATTGCTGAGGAACCAAATACTGCAGCTAAGTAGCTTTATATTCTGACACTATTCTGTGGAGGATGGGCTAGAAATTTCCATAACTCATCAGACCCCAGAGACTATGAAAAACTATTTCATGACAGCCTCTGAGGGGGAAAAAAAAGTGAGTATAGGACAGGGCCTCATAACAGCTCCGTACAGGCTGCCCATCCTCCCCTATTCCAAGAGAATCATAAGGCATCCTGCCAAGACTCAGATAAGATGTGATTCAAACCTCTGCCTGTATGGATATGTGCAAGGTAACCAGGGCGCCATGGTGGAGGTATTTCCCTATAGTTAACACCTTATCTATTTTTGTTGCAGTAAAAGATCTAAGTTTAAGTTCACAGACTTTATAGAAGTACAACATGCCTCCAGTTGTCTATACAAAAATAGTAATGGCTTGCATTACTTGTTATCTTAATGGCTGCACAATACATAGATTAGCATCTTTTTTATAAGTGCACTAATGATTATTTTCTTCTCAGTGATTAGTATTATGCAGACCCTAGTGATTAAACGGTTACCTCTTTTGGAAGGAAGAGTAATTTTCTGCTTAAAGTCTGAGTTAAATTTGGGATTAGATTGCTCAGTGCTATGGGGTTTCTTGTTTAACGCCAATAACTTTTGTCCAGAAGCAATTGTTTGGAGATTTTAACATTTAACCATTTCATTTGATATTATTAATTATTTCATCATTACTGTGTTAGAGGAAAGATACTGATTAAGTAAATAATAGTTTGGAATTTGCATTTCAAATAGTGTTGTCAGATGTGAGTTATTCATGACCAAACTTTTCAGAGTAAAGTGTTACTACACTAGGACTGTGAAAATACTCTATGTAATACTGTAATGATAGATATATGACATTATACATTTGTTGAGACCCTGAGATTCTGCAAAATCAAGAGTGAGCCATAAGGCAAACTATGGAATTGGGTAAAAGGTTGTGTCAGTATAGGTTTACCAGTTGTAGAAAATGTTCTGCCCTTGTAGTGGATGTTGCTAATGGGGAGCCTATGCATGTAAATAGGAAATCCTTGTACATTCCTCTTAATTTTGCTGTAAACCTAAAACTTCCCTAAAAAAAAATAAAGTCTTTAAAAAACCCAAAAAGTTAATTACAGCTCAACCATTATGTTGTACTTACTAAAAAGTAGTTTGTTTTAATATAAATTTCATTTTCTTATAAGTATAGAAAAATATGAATTAGACTGTTAACTTTTCTTTCTTTTTAAAGATTTTATTTATTTATTTGATAGAGACAGAGAGAGAGAACACGAGCGGGGACGAGGGGTAGAGGGAGAGGGAGAAGCCGACTCCCTGTTGAGCAGGGAGCCCTATGTGGGGCTCGATCCCAGAACCTTGAGATCATGACCTGAGCCAAAGGCAGATGCTTAACTGACTGAGCCACCCACCTAATCTATATGATTAGAAAAC
This sequence comes from Neomonachus schauinslandi, assembly GCF_002201575.2. Classification (NCBI taxonomy): domain Eukaryota; kingdom Metazoa; phylum Chordata; class Mammalia; order Carnivora; family Phocidae; genus Neomonachus; species Neomonachus schauinslandi. Next base: position 36,803,576 of record NC_058407.1, read on the forward strand.
AGCATTTTTCCTGGCATTGTCATAATTATAAAATTACTGCAATAATTTCATTATGTTTTTAATGAATAAACATGGCCTGATTTTTCTGAAAGAGACAATGCAATCAATTCTGCACACAGGTTCTGCAAAATATTTCAGCTAATGAATTTATTAAAATAGTAATTTATGTCTGTTCAGTTACTTTTTATAGGCTACAGGTAAAAGTGAAAATATCCCTCAATATTAGTGCTAACTCTAATGACTTAAAATAGCTATCCTTGAAGAAACTTTGCATGACAAGTTTTAAATTATATAAAAGTTGTTGCAAGGAGTTAAAAATAAAAGAAGGAAATGTGTGTTCCTTTAATATACATAGTCAACAGTTTCAACACTTTATAAAAAGAAGGTTATTTCACAACTTTCCTAGAAATTATACTGGGAAAATTCTGCAATTTTTTTTTGTTTGTTTGTTTCCTTTCTCTTCAGAATAAAACTGTACTCTTCATTTAGGAATCCTTTGTCTTCTTGAGCCACAATCTTCCATTATAACTTTGTGATATGTCAATTGTATTTGTACCAAATATTCTTTGACTCGTTGTCAAAGATAAAAATGGTAATGGGATCCAAATATAGCTTTCTGGTTCAGAAGACTACATACTTTAAAATAATCTGGAATAGAAAATACTACTTTTGGCAAGGTGCCCTTGTGTTAATCTTGCTCTGGCAGGTCATCAATGAACAGGGTATTTTCCTGCCCTACCCTGGTAGGAAGTTCTGCTAATGCCAGAGTTAAAAATCTCCCTTAACATTCATGCATAATTCAACACGGGCCTTCTGATTTCTGAGCACTGTGCCTATTGTAGCAAAAGAAAAATATTTCACTGAAACAGAATATACATGTGATGAGGCAAAATAAATTGTTTTGTATGGGGAAAGGAGATATTTTTATGTACTTTTTACTGAAATGCTGTTAGATTTAAAAATCCTAGCACAAAGGATAATACAATAAAAATTAAATATCTTTCCATTACATAGCCACATCTCCTTCCTCAGAGGTAATCACCATGAACAGATTTTTGTAGCTTTCCTGAAATAATAGTCTACATGTTTGCAAGTATAAATAAATACACATATTTAAGTATTTATTTATTTATTCATTTATTTGAGAGAGAGAGAGAGAGAGAAAGTGAGCATGAGCAGGGGAGAGGAGCAGAAGGAGAGAGAAAGAATCTGAAGTAGGCTCCATGCTGAGCATACAAAGCTCAATCTCATGACCCAGAGATCATGACCTGAGCTAAAATCAAGAGTCAGATGTTTAATGGACGGAGCCACCCAGGCACCCATAAATAGGTAAATAGATAGATAGATAGATAGATAGATAGATAGATAGATAGATAGATAGATAGA